>NW_026933165.1:0-53934 GCF_032062105.1 Saccostrea cuccullata
AACCAGCCCTACCCCCTGTGGGCCCTCATTTGAACAAATCTGATTTAAGACTATACCTGAGGATGCTTCCATATGTTAATATGACTAATCATGGCTTTTCTAATCTTGAAATAACTATAACCCTAACCCTCTGAGGTCATGATATGAAGAAACTTGAATCAACATTACCTGAGGTTGCCTCCAATTTAAGATATGACCAATATTGGCTCAACTGTTCTTAGAAAGAAGAGTTTTAAAGAATTTCCCTATGTATTCACATGTTAAACTTTGATCAACCATTTTAAAGTTTTAAAGATTTTTCCTATATATTCCTATGCAAAACTTTAATCACCCATTGTGGCCCAACAATGCTCTCGGAGGTCATGAATTGAACAAACTAGGATGAATCTACCTTACGTTATGATCGATGCTTCCAATCTATATTAAGTTTCATCGTCTGGACCAGTGGTTCTTGAGGAGAAGATTTTTTAAATGATGCCATTATTTTTACAATAAATCCTAATTATCTCCCCTTGAAAGAGAATTTGGGCCCTTCATTTGATCACACTTGAGAATCCCCTTTACCCAAGGATACTCATTGTGGCAAGTTTCAGGTTGAATAATTGGCCTACTTGGTTCTTGAGAAGAAGTCGAAAGTTTACAGACAGACGGACAGACAGATGGCGGAGTCAGACAGACGGATGCCGGACAAAATGTGATCAAAAAAGCTCACTTGAGCCTTTAGGTCAGCTGAGCTAAAAATAAAAGACATTTAAATCAAATGTGAAACATTAACAGTAAACAAATAAAATTAATGTCATTTTAAAAATGAATTTTCAAAAAGTTTCATCGTACCACTACCAAATTCAAACTTGACCAGTATTTTTCTTCATGCCATATTCTTTAATTCTCAACTTATATTAAAGCCAATTTCAAAACTTTTTAAGAACATGAAATTTTAGAGCAAAATAAATCCCAAAATTGCACCTTATTCTTATCTGCACATACAAATTATTAACATACGTACATCCCTACAAAAGTCCGAGAGTGGAAAATGAAAAGTTATTTTTTAAGTTCAAGAAGGATAACTCTGTCAAAAATCAGTTGAACTTGACCTGAATGTTCTGGTAAAATACCACCCTATCAATACATGTACATCCTTTAAAACTTTAAAGAGTGGAAACCGAAATTTTATTCTTAAATTTTTTTAGTTCAAGAGGAATAACTCTGTCAAAATCATATTGGATCATAACCAAATTCAAACTTGACTACATGTATATACATATTCCTATGACGTATCCATATAAATTTTGAGATGAATGTGTGTAATTGTAGCTGTCTGTTAAGACATAGACCTAAATCGAAGGGACTGCCGACTTATGACGTCACAATCACTATCTTCTTGTGATTGCAGCGCCCTCACCGGGATGTATAGAAACAGACTTCCTGTAATGAAATCAATGTTGTCGCATCAGGGATTTCTGCATTCTTTAAGGAAATAACAACAAATTAGAAAAATCAATCAATTATCTAAGCTTTCTTCGACGAAATGATCTCGATTTACTACTTCGGAAGTTATAACTTTACGCTATGGAGTCGATGGAAACGTTTTAACTGCAGACATCAGCTGACTACGACGTGACATCTCTTGAATGCTGTCGATTATATTTTAAGGTAGTACATGTTTATCTTCTTAATTATTTTAAAAAATAAGGACACAAATTATATAACAAAATTTTAAAAACGACCAATTTCAGATCTTCGCTGAATTAATATAAATAATACATTGTGAAGTGCCGTTTACCATAAGTGCTTGAGATTTGTTTCCATGGTAAAACCCCCCCCCTTTTTCGATATAGACCCCTGGGCTTTTTTCTTATAAATCTTTCATTGACTTATTTGTGATAAGATCTATACCAAAAATTAGAAAATTTACCTAAAGTTCTTTAGAATCTACCCTACATTCTATGTAAAAATCAACGAGAGTGGGGTAAAATTTTTATAGAATGTTAGTTTAATCAAATTTTCTGAATATTGATAGGATAGATTATATCACAAATGTGTCATCCATATATAATTTATGTGAAAAAAGTCTAACAGACCCGGGGGTCTATATTGGGGGGGGGGGGGGGTCCTGTCCTCAAGCACCTGTGCCGTTTACAGGTTTTAGATCAACAACTTAACAAGAAACATATTGACGCAAGCGTCAAAAATCAGCCGCAAACCAATTAATTCTTTCATACAATAAATTAGAAACTGAATTCTTCTATTTATCTGTTAATTAATATATATCCCTGTGACATTAAACATTTGAATGCGACATCCCAGGATTTTCTTCAGTACATAATACATGTACATTGCTACAAATAAAATGTATTTAAGCAACTTACTCATAGCCCTCTGTGTCCCCGCACTCAGTAAGTTTATAAACGAACTCTCGCGGAAGTTTGATGTTTAAGTAGTTTTAACACTTAACCATTAAAACTAACGTTTAAACTTATCTAACTAGAGATAGTTTAACATTAAATAAAACGTAACAAGTTTTCAACTATGCGGGGCTCCTCGCTCGCTCAGAGGATGTTGAAACCCCCAACTCCCTCTAGATCCGCCACTACATTTCTTCTCTATCTTGTTTTGGTGTGACATGTGGACGGAAAAGGTTTGGCATGTTGTAAAACGCGCTTTATCCTTGTCTGTTGGAGAAAAATCTCCTAATATTCTGTCTGATAATAAATCAAGATTAAGTCATATTTTTGAAAAATTTCCGTATTAAAAGTACAATGTACATTTATATTTACACGTCAGTTTAAATTATATATACAACAAATCCTGTTGAAGTAGAGAAAGTAAAGTTTGTTTAGACATGTATATAACGCGGTCCTTCCCCTGCGAGGTGAAATTCATGATTTCAGGAACTTTTATGAATCGTTCATGAACATTCATGATGCGTTCATGACTGGTTCATGACTGGTTCATAAAGATGGTTCATGAACTTTATTCATGAATATATTCATAAAATGTAGTTCATGAACAAATGATGAATATATATGAATATTGGTTATTTTCATTTTAAAGACAGAAAAAATGTAGAGTTCAAGGTATTATGAATGTTCATGAATTTTCATGAAGACTAAAATAATTGACAAAAATGATTGACATAAAACACTCAATACTCTCATAATACAACTTTTGCATGCAGATGCAATTGTTGAACAAGCCCCTGGTATAATATATGTTTAATAATAATTCTTTCACCATCTGAAAAAATAAATCATGAAATCTCTAAACATTTAGTGTTTTTAGTTGATTTTAATTTAAAAAACACTGCATCACAATTGACAGCATTTTTTTCAAATTCATTACTTGTGTTTCTTCATAATTTAAATTAAACAGTTATATTCATCATAATGTGCTTTAATTAATGTCGTTTTTCATCACACAACTTTGTTCAACCGAATTTTCTCTAACATCAAACTTTAAACAAGTTCTTGGAAAATGAAACATTCTGGAAAATGAACTTTGTGAGCTTCGTAAAAAAACGTTTTATATATTTATTAACAACTTAAAAATGACATCACTTGTCTGTACTGTACCTATTATTCCTGGATCGAAACGCTACATACATTTCAATTTTGGTGCAGTTAAAATGTCAAAAGTTTCCCTTGCTTCGTGCTTAAATGATAGAGCACAGACTGCATGGTTGTAAAGTATCTATGATCCACATTCGTATTTTGTAGTTTTAATTCTCCTATGCGTCTTCACAGCTCAGAATATTCTGTCTGACTGAGGGCGAGAGATTGTTATTATCATGTCATAGGGGGCCGCCATACTTGCTATACGAAACTAAAAGTCAATACATGTATAATTCATGACGTAAAAAAATCGAATTCTTCATTGATAAAACTTATTTTGATATAAAATATTGTATTTTCAGTGAAAAGTTATTCAGATAGTGTTTGTAATTTTTTTTAAACAGAAATCTTGGAAATTCGAAACTAAGGTATTTCTTAGCTCTACCGTACATTTTTGAATAGGCGCAAACTTGAAAACGCGCGAGACGTTGGAAGTGGGAATTTGTAGTGTGGAAGAATCAGTATTTGTGATCTATTATTTGCATAGTCACTGTGCCGTTTTCGAATTGCATAATTTTATTTCGATCGGGTTCAATATTCTGTTTATACTAATTATGGTAGCCATGCGGTTTGTCTGGCGTTTTGGCTGTGAAGTTTGGTGATGTTGGCCTCCCTAAGGAGTAAGTTTTATATTGTTTTACTTGAATTTATATCTAACTTGATCATCTGTATCTAACAGTTTTATGCAATATATTTTATCATGTTTAAATTCTGCAACTAGTCTACAATGTTTTGTAAAACCGCGCATTTCCAGCATGCGATAGGCATAGGCCTGTTCAGCTCACATGTTAAAGTTACGCATTTAATTTTGTATGATTACTTATGATTTTGATATTTTGTCAAATTCTTATTATATGCTTTTGTAATTTGTAGTTTTTCACCCTCTCACAAGGTGTGTTCAATAAACAGAACAGTCACTGATCTTTGTCAACTTTTAAAGAAAATAACAGAATATGAAGAAGGAAGACTATATATAGGATCGATCTACTTCATAACTGGTGAGTGACAAAAAATGGAGACAATCACTGAGTCAAAAATCTGTCTGTAAATGTTACTTTCTATTTGTAAAATAACAACTAATTAAAGCACATTATAATAAATTAATATGTCTTTTTTTAATGCAATTTTTGTCTAACTTTGCTTTGAGTTTGGATCCAACCATATAACATACATTAATTATAGACTGAGACTCAAAACATTCATAGGCCTGATTGATCTACAAAATGGTGGTCCAAGAAATTAGGCTTAAATTCCACTCAGAATGTTTTAATTTGGAAGTGTCTCTGATGCAAAATTAAATGAATCTAAAATGCAAGAAAATACATAAAAGTCTTATGTTTTACAATCATGGGTACTTTCAGAAAATCTTTCTTTTTGAAGGAAAAAGAGAAGCAGTTCACAAATGTTGATGAGCAGAAGAGAAGAAACTCTGGCTGCACAAAAATCTGAGCTCTTGAAAAAGAAACAAAAAAAGAAATGAAAATATGAATGATATTCAATCAAAGGATCCAAATGATGAAATTCTGGAAATTCCACATGGAGAGACAATAAGGATTTTTGAATTGACCATCTCTGCTCGAACTGCTTGAAAGCACTGAAAACTGTTTCCCTGGTGCTGAACAAACTTTTCTCCTAGACTAGAATTAAAAACTGTTCAATTTCTGGCATTAAAACACAATTTGAAACATGCTGAGGAAGGATCCCCCTCTCCTTTTGACCAAGTAAGGTTAAACATTCTGCAAAGAGTTGCATTTGAATTGAATTTTTTTTATACTTTTACCAGGAATGAACTACGTTACTCATTTACTATGGTTTAATGTGTCAGATTGTCTATTTTAATTTTTTAACAAAGATTTTGTTGCCATGGTTGGAAAACAAACAACATTTCTGTAAAATCTTTCAAAATGCTGTATTATAAATCATCTACTGTTACCTTTTTAGCATGACTTCATGCATTTTCATGAATAAACATGAATAATAATATTTCATTTTTGTTTACGAATAAGCAAGAATATTCATGAATGCTAATGGTTCATGAATTTTATTCATTCATGAACATTCCTGAAAAAATTCATCAAATTATTCATGAATAGTTCATGAAGATCCTATGAACTTATTATTGGACATTCTTGAAATGATGAATCTTCATGAATATGACTCTTCATGAATTATTCATGAAAAAAAATATTCATGAATATTCATCAATTTTCTTTCATGAATAAAAATTCATGATTTGAAAATGTCCAATAATAAGTTCATAGGATCTTCATGAACATTTCATGAACATTTCATGAATTAAATTCATGAAAAATTCAAGGAAATTCATGAATTATTCATGATCGTCTCGCAGGGGCTGCTTTAGACTATGCCCAACATGTGTGCTTATTTCTCCGCACTTCAGTTACGTCGGAGTTTGTCAATCAGGATTGGATGAAACATTTAACCCATTATTCATAAAATTTTAATTTTATGATTATTATGCGTTTTTATTTTACATTTAGACACTCTTTCTTAATATTCTATTACATGAATGTTAAATATTTTTTATTCAAATTGTTCTAACTCCGCAGAAACGCACGGTGACTTAAAACTTTCATATCATATAACCGACCGCCTCCTGGCGGCCGGTAATAAATTGAGACTAGATGTTCCCGTGAATGATCTTCATAATTATGTATTTTTAAAAAGTTGGATTTATGTAATTTATGTAATCGTGTTAATTCAGGATTACAACATTGTCAGTGTTGAAAAGATTTTCTAAGAGATTTTTTTTTCATTTTCCCCCACAGGTTTTGTAGATAGCCTGTCCGCGTCTCAAATGAGAATAGGGGTCTGCCTTGCACACCAAACTCTATGGAAAGTATTTTAGAACATGGTCATGCCATGTACCACCTGGTATGATGAGTTAAATGTGAAAGAACAAAGATTGGTCACAAACCTGCACAGGATTAAATCAACAAAAGTGCCAAGTGGTGTGTCCCATGTATGCACGGATGAGTTGCACATGACTGGATTTCAATGATTTATTTATCATGTTTAGAACTCCAATTTTTTCAACTATACTGTGTATATCCAGAATGTGATTATAATTAACTTTTGTATATCATAACTCAAAGACAAACTTCATCAATATAAATATTAAATAATTTAATGTGACTGTAATGAAATATTATTAAAATCATTGTTATATTTAATTTTAGACTTTTCCTTTTCTATAGTGAGCTTATATTGGTGAGCACTGTTTTAGATGTACATGTATGGCATATTTAATGTCTTTTTAAAATATTTATTTTCAATGTAATCAATTACAACTGCAAAAAGTAAAATCATAATCGCTGAGCATCATATTCAATCTAAATATCAGCAGCTTTGAAGAACAAACACTAGTAAGTAATTATTTTATATATGCAAGATCAACTGCCACTATGATCAAACTCTTTGATCTTGAATCAACTGCTTAAATAGAAGTTTTAATAACTTACTGTAGCTCAAAACACACAGGCACTTGTAAATGTTATCCTTTTTTTTTTCTTTTTATGAAATTATACTCCCTATACCTTGTTAGGTAGGACTTTAGGGAAAATGTTCTTTTTTATATTAAAAGAATCATATTTAAATGGGAACAACTTTACCCCTTTTAGCCCTATGGTAAATTTCAAACCCTAAAAAAGTTTGACAAGCTAAAAAAAAAAAAGGAAAATGTGTCCATTTCGTACAAACTCGAAAATCCTGTCGGGGGTGGGGGTGGGGGGGGGGGGGGGGGGGGGGGGTAGGATCGAACTTCTTGCCTACATTATAATGAAAAAAAATGGAGTGGCTATAGGCTTGCCAAAGAATACTCCTATTATAGTACTCATTACTTGTGTTACTGTACCATAGTCATGCATAGGGGCCTGTTGCGATATCAGCGTTGTAAAACACTGCTATTAAGCATAAGATGTTTGCTCTTTAAAAAATTCACGTATCAATAGGCCTATCTGTTTCTTATATATGAACTTTTTTTTTCATCGAGCAGCATCTTGAGCAACCTCGCATGCATTTTGACAGCTTCTCCGTGATCATGGTTATCATCTGTCATGTTAAATACTCAAACTGTATAGCTTTTTTTACACATTAAAAACAAGATAAATACCTCAAAAGCTGCTCAAAGAAATCTTTAGTGTATAAGTAAAAAGAATTTGGTACATTCGGCAAAAGTTTAATTCATTCCATGCTAAAATATCTCGACAATGTAGATGTAAATAACGTAATCTTTGTACTGCCGGATGTTTTCTATACATCCCGGTGAGGGCGCTGCAATCGGAGGGAGATCGTATAGTGATATCTATTGTGACGTCATAGGAGTCGGCGATCCCTTCGCTTTAGGTCTATGGTTAAGATAAGGAATGGAAAGTCAATGAGGACAGAATGATGGAACAGGTTACAGGGTAACACTATATATATATATGCCCCCGCCCATTATATGGCAGGGGATAAAAATTTGGATGAGAATCTAAGTTTCTTTTTCACTGTAGCCTTATAAACTAAGAAATGGACATTGTGAGCTATAATTAAACTTACCGGGAAGTCCATCACGTAGTCGGCGTGCCAGGCAGGGCGACGCCGAATCCTCGTTGATCGTCGTGGCTCCATCTAGATAAAAACAAGAAAACGCTATCAGTATACACAACACAGATATTTCCCTTGATTTTTATAATAAGTCACTACAAGTTTCAGGGTTTTTTCTGGGTCATGTTGAGGTCAGATTACAGATCCCGTTCCTAGTCATAGTTTTCCAATTTCAAATCTTTTTGCCAGTGAAGGTACCCGTAGATATACTATTACTGTAGTAATAATATAAACTTAAAAAAGCGGGCTTCATATTTTAGCTGCTTTGGCACAGACATTGATGCACTAATTCAAGAAACCCATACGAAATCATTATATAAATACAACATACAACGTGGATGTGTGTAGCGCTAAATCAAGAATATACCAACAATTCAATACCTAGTGATGATTATGCTTAATTTTGAATACACCAATATAAAAGACCCTGAGGATCATGATTTGAAGATATTAGAATGAACACTACCTAAAGACGTTTGTCCCCAAAAATTTAAACCTTGGACGTAATTTTTGAGTGGGTGGGGCTATAGTTTTCATAATTTTCACTGACAGCAGTATTCCTTGTAACAAGACCAACAAATCTGACTTCTAGAACTTGACCTTGGAGTTTGACCCACTTTTACCAAACTTTCTGAACTTTAACCTAGTTGGCCATAACTTTTGAATACATGTAGCTGATGCTATGGCTTTCATACTTTGAAATTGACCTTAGAGTTTGATCCTTGTTAAGGAAACTAATCTTAACCATAATTTTTCAACTGTTAGTACAAGGGTTTTTCATATTTCAAAGATGTATTCCTTCTGACAAGAACTTTCTTTGGACATCAACAATTTTGACCTTTTGACCTTGAACTTTGAAATTTGAGAAACTTCAACCCTTGCCATAAGCTGTCATGCATGGGCATTTGTGTTTCAGAAACAAATCTAGTTTGTTGAAAAAAAAATTTTTTAACTCTCTCGCTCAATTTTCATATCTTATTTATTATACCTCCGTTTGGTCTTTCAAGTGAGTAAATCTGAGTGACTGACAATGATAAGTTTATGACAACCATGAACTGCATGTGCAAATTTAGAGGGGTTTTTTTTTGGGGGGGGGGGGGGGCAGTGAAAGTCACCTTGGACCCCCTGAAATCCTTGGACCTCTACTTAAAGCAGCAGATTTATTTGAAATTGTTTTAATAAGTAATAGTTATCAAGCTTATCTTTTCTTGATTATCTCCCCTCGAACGTGGACTTGGCCCTTCATTTTAAAAATTTAAACTCCCCTTTACCCAAAGATGCTTTGTACCAAGTTGGATTACACAGACAGATGGACAACAGGTGATCAGAAAAGCTCACCTGAGCAATCAGCTCAGGTGAGCTAATAAGTCTTTTCTAGCCCAGTGTTTCTTGATTAGAAGATTTTCAAAGATTTTTTCTATATATATTTCGCTGTAAAATTTGATTCCTTATTGTGGCCCATGATTTGAACACTTCCAGAATGCTTTCACATAAGTTTTAGGTTTTCTGGCCCAGTGCTTCTTGAGAAAAAGATTTTTATAGATTTTTCAGATAAACTTCTATGAAAAACTTTGATCATTATCCTTTATGCCAGGCCCTAATCATGAGGGGGAATAGGGGGGTCATGATTAGAACAAATGTTTATGATAGAATCTACATGACCAGAGGGTGTTTCAGTATAAATATGAACAATCATGGCTTTGTTGTTCTTGAGAAGAGGATTTTTAAGGATTTTTCCAAAATATTGCTTTGATCATCCATTGTGCTCCCAATCTATCCCTTGCTTCCATATAAATATGACCAATAATGTCTTTACAATTCTTGAGAAAATATTATTTTAATAAGTTTTTCCTATATACTTTGATTGCCCATTATGGGCTCACAACTACCCTGTGGAACATGAATTGATCAAACTTGAATCTACCTGAGGATGTTTCACCATAAGTTTAATTTTTCCTGGCACAGTTGTTCTTGAGGATAAGATTTTTAAAACATGTGACCAAATTTTCACTATTTCTTAATTATCTCCCCTTGAATGAGTTTATTTGTTTGTACAAACTTGAATCCCCCTCATCCAAGGATGCTTTGTGGCAAGTTTGGTTAAAATTGGCTTAAGTGGTTTTTGGGAAAAAGTAAAAAATGTAAAAAATTACAGACGTATGGACAGACGGACGAAAGACGGACAAAATATGAACAATAAAGCTCTGTTGAGCTTTCAGATCAGGTGAGCTAAAATGACCATCTCTTAATAAAAAATGGTTAAGAGCCATTCATCTGAATAATATTTTTTTTTTCAACAAAATATATTTATGCCCATGTAATCAAAGATTTGGGGTATATAGTTTTTGCCCTGTCTGTCTTTTTCTCTGTTAATATTTTGTCTCACAAAACTTTTTTGTATTGCTTGTGACAATTAAGACCTTTTCTTGGACAAGACATACTTTCTTTGGGTATGAATATATTTGACTTGACCTTGGAGGTAGGACTTTTATATTTCACTTGTGTACACATTGTGAAAGACCTTTCTCTGGGTATAAGTATTCTTGACCTTTTGATTTTGACCTTAAAGTTTGGCCCACTAAAAAAATCTATAACCTTTGCCCTAACTTTTGAACAAAATTTAGAACTTGGGCTTTTATATTTCATGCGTATTCCTTGTGACAAAATCTTTCTATGAATACTTATGCATTGTAGCAACAACTTTGACCTTTTTAACCTTGACCTTGGAAATTGATCTAGTTTTAAAAAAAAATTACACTATGGATATAACCTTAAACAGTTGGTGCTAGGGCTTTTGTATTTCACATGTATATTTTTGTGACAAGTCCTTTCCTGGAGATAACTGATTCTTACCATTTGACATTGACCTGCGAGTTAGACTCTCTCTTCAAAAAAAAATTAGCATTGGCCATAACTTTTGAAGGATTACCTTGGGCTTTTATATTTCATAGGTTTATTCATAAGTATTTGAAAAAAAAAAATCATTTTTGTTGATCACTTCTCCTTGAAGTTTAACTTGCATTGAAATTCTACTTTGCCATAGGCTATTATATGAAGGCAACAGTGTCTTTCACATTTTTCAGATTTGGCAACATAGTTACATGTATGTGAAATAATTCAAGATTGATCTGCATGTGGATAAAGATATAATTTTAAAAATTCAAAACATGCAAAATTAAATTTATGTTGAACGCATGGTAGGCAATTCTCATAAGAAATCTTCATGCGCATGCGCACTTTTAACCGGATGTATTCAATTTTCCATAAAAATGAACATTGACATTTGTCTATTGCAATTTCACAAATAAGTCGCAAAATTATACATGTTAAACTAATAATAATACACTTGAATATACATGTAAACAAATAATTCAAAATATATGTTCCGGTCTAATCCCTCATGGTTTTTGCTGGAGGGCGAATGTTCGGGTATTCACCGAGTGTTATTTTTATGAAAAGCTGTATAAAGTCGCAAATTAAATACGAAGACATCAAAAAACCAACCTCATCTCGTAGGAATCTTCTTCTGTGCAAGTTGTCTCGTTGAATAGCAGTGTGAAATCGCAGAATGAATGCAAATGCAGAAGCAAAAGCTATGACGGATGTTGACAGGTGAACCTTCAAAATCAGTCTGACGTAAGCAGGTTCGCGTCACGTGATCAATGTTTCGGAATCCCCTGAAATCGACAATTTACGGGGAGTGTATAGAAATACGTTTTAATAGCAATAACCTGAGAATTTTCTTTCAACTTCTCTGACATCAATTAAAACCAGGGGTATAGCTAGGGTACTTTTGAAATGGACGCCCGAGGAGGCATGAGGTTTGGGAAAGCCGTGGTGTAGACCCAGCTATAAGTGAATTTCCGATATTTTCGACCTTCTTGATCGCTTTCTGTGAAAATCTATACTGATTTCAGGGATGTGTACTTGAATAATATTACACTATCGCATCCTCCCCAAATGTTTTTGTGGTGATTAATTTTTTTATATTTTATATTTCTCTCTCTCTCTCTCTCTCTCTCTCTCTCTCTCTCTCTCTCTCTCTCTCTCTCTCTCTCTCTCTCTCTCTCTCTCTCTCCAATATGATATGGACCTTTGTGAGTACAATTTTTTAAAATAAAAATTAGTACTAAAATACTGTAAGTCGGAATTGTAGAATTACGATTGATGGAACTGAAGCTGTCGGAAACTTTACCATGGCCACATTCCTGTCATCATCATAGACCGTTGCCAAAATGTGTACGACCCTGTCTCATTCTGGGAGAGAGCTATGTGCGGACTTCGAACCGTGGCTTGAGACGATGCATCCCTGTAGACCCTTAAGACAAGGATTCAGGGATATAAAAGGCTCTTAAAGGAAGCAGGACATATTTTACCATTTATAAATTGTAAACCAGTGACGTAGCAGCGTTTTTCTGTGTGGGTGAGGGGCACTCACTCTCTGCCCGAATTAAAAAATCAGTCTACCTGAAAAAGAAGAAAATTGTCCAAACTTGAACATCCTATTTCGTAAAAGGGGATAGGCGTCAATTTGTTTTAACTTGATTAGAATTGTCTGTTGGATTGCGTTATATTCACATTAAGTGAGTTTATTGCATATAGAGAAGACTATATAGGGTTGGGAGGTGGATAAAGTATACAGATTGGATAAAGATTGTGTCTAAAATTAGGGAGTGAAAGGTATAGTTGATTGACCAATGCTAGAAAGTGGAGAAATTTTCCACAAAAGTGTGCAAAAAAATCTTGTGCCGTAAATTGCACATTTTTGTATTACGGGATCTGTAGCGTTATGGTCAAAGACTAATACATGTACATGAAACCATAACGCTACAGTTCTGCAGCTAGCGTGTAGGGTCCTGATTGATCTTTTTTCAGCCTCTGGTTAAAGCCATCAACAGGTAGGCCCCTCCCGACTACATTTATCACCCGACGACGACACTGGAGGACCTCGGACCCCCCCCCCCCGATCACCCAGAGCTCCGTCCAAGAGACGACAACACAAGAGTCGACAAACTCTGTCGCACCGACTCACAAGATCGACAAACTTTGTCACAAAATCTCAAAGATCGACAAACTCTGTCACACCAGCTCAACGATCGACAAACTTTGTCGCACCGGCTCAACGATCGAAAAACTCTGCAAAAAGCCCAAAGATCGACAAAAAATGTTTCACAAGCCCAAAGATCGACAAACTCTGTCCCACCAGCTCAAAGATCGACAAACTGTGTCACACTATCTCAAAGATCGACAAACTCTGTCACACAATTTCAAAGATTGACAAACTCTGTCACACCAAATCATGGATTGACAAACTCTGTCACACCTGCTCAAGAGACAATATGGGCACTAGCAAGAGATTCAGCGCAGGCTTTTGCAGTAAATGAGCAGTCAAGCCAAACTGTCACTGTGGTTAAAGATGTGTCTAAAAAATCCAGGACTACTTCCGTCTGCAACACTGTTAGTTCGTTAATAGTTTTTGTAAGCTCACCTGAGCTGAAAGTTCAAATAAGCTTTTCTGATCACATTTGGTTTGTAGTCTATCTGTCCGTCTGTAAACTTTTTTTTGTTACATTTTTTTAGCTCACCTGAGCCGAAGGCTCAAGTGAGCTTTTCTGATCAAATTTTGTCCGTTGTCTGTCGTCGTTGTTGTCGTTGTAAACTTTTCACATTTTCATCTTCTTTTCATCCAAACTTTGGCACAAAGTATCCTTGGGTAAAGGGAAGTCAACTTTGTTCAAATGAAGGGCCACGCCCTTATTCAAGGGGAAATAATTAAGAAATAGTGAAAATGTGGTGGTATGTTTTAAAAATCTTTTTCTCAAGAACCACTGTGCCAGGAAGGTTGAAACTTATAGAGAAACATCCTCAGGTAGTGTAGATTCAAGTTTGTTCAAATCATGACCCCCAGGGGTAGGGCAGGGCCACAATGATCGATCAAAGTTTTACATAGAAATTCTATAAATCACGTAATTTTCGCGACACCTTATTTTCGCGAGATAGTCATTGACTCTTTATTAGCGTGACAAAATTTTCACGAATAGTGGTCATTGCTCTATATAATCTTAAGGAATTCTATTATATGCGAGTATGAAATTTTCGCGAGCATGCCGTCTCGCGTAATTACGCGAAAATAAAGTTTTCGCGAATTAAAAGTGATTTAGCATATAGGAAAATTCTTTTAAAAAACTTCTTCTCAAGAACCACTGTGCAAGGAAAGATGAAACTTATATGGAAGCACCCTCAGGTAGTGTAGATTTAAGTTTGTTCAAATCATGACCCCGAGGGGTAGGGCAGGGCCACAATGGCCGATCAACGTTTTACATAGAAATATATAGGAAAATTCTTTGAAAGTCTTCTTCTCAAGAACCACTGTGCCAGGAAAGATTAAACTTATAGGGAAGCATCTTCAGGTAGTGTAGATTCAAGTTTATTCAAATCATGACCCCCGGGGTTAGGGCGGGGCCACAATGGACGATCAAAATTTTACATAGAAACATATAGGAAAATTCTTTTAAAATCTTCTTCTCAAAAACCACTGTGCCAGGAAAGATGAAACTTATAGGGAAGCATCCCCATGTAGTGTAGATTCAAGTTTGTTCAAATCATAACCTCCTGGGGTAGGGCGGGCCACAATGGACGATCAACGTTTTACATAAAAATATATAGGAATTTTTTTTAAAAATCTTCTTCTCTGGAATAGTAAAGGCATGAATGACATATTTTTACAGAAGCATCCTCAGGTAGTGGAGATTCAAGTTTGTTCAAAATACTCAAATCATGACCCCTGGGGGTAGGGCGGGGCCGCAACATGGAAGCCAAGTTTTACATAGAAACATATAGAAAAAATCTTTAAAAATCTTAATCTTTTCAAAAATAGCAAAGCCGTGATTAGTCCTGTTCATATAGAAGCATTCTCAGGTTGTGTAGATTCAATTTTGTTCAAGTCATGACCCCTGGGGGTATAGGGCGGGGCCACAATGTAAGTTCAAATGTAAAGGGCAAAATGTAAAGTCAAAGAAATATGCAAGCATCCTTAGTTAGTGTAGATTCAAGTTTGTTCAAATCATGACCCCCGGGGGTAGGGCGGGTCCACAAGGGACAATCAAAGTTTTATATGAAATATATAGGAAAAATCTTTCAAAATCTTCTTCTAAAGAATAGCAAAGCCATGATTGGCCATATTTATATGAAAGATTCAAGTTTGTTTTTAAATCATAACCCCCTAGGGGTAGGGTGGGGCCACAATATATGATCGAAAATCCTTAAAAAATCTTCTTTTCAAGGAAAACAAAGGCATAAATGATCATATTTATTTTGAAACATCCTCGGGTAGTGAAGATTTAAGTTTCTTCAAATCATGACCCCCAGGGGTAGGGCGGGACCACAATGACTGGTCAAAGTTTAACATAGAAATATAAAGGAAAAATCTTTTTCTTCAAATTCATTGGACCAGGAAAGATGAAACTCATGTGGAAGCATCCTAAGGTAGTGTAGATTCAAGTTTATTCAAATCATGACCCCCAAGGATAGGGAGGGGCCACAATGCTGATCAAAGTTTTACACAGGAATACATATAGGAAAAATCTTTTAAAAATCTTCAAGATCAGCAACGCTATGATCGGTGATATTAATATGGAAACATCCTCAGTTAATTCAAGTTTATTCATATTATGACCCATGGGGGGGGGGGTAAGGTAGGACCATAATGGGCAATAAAATCTTTACATAGAAATATATAAGAAAAATCTTTAAAATTGTTCTCAAGTATGGCAAAATTATACATGTATGCTTTATTGATATAATTTCTCAAGTAATAAAAAAAAATCCTCCCCTTCCCCAACAAGTAAACTTTTCAATACTAAGCTGCATGATTTGAGTTTTTTAACTAGCCCATGTGCTCAGGTGAGCGATGTCAATGCCTATATTATGTCTATCTTTGCACCCCCCCCCCCCCGGTTCCGACGCACATGTACACGTAAAGCTTGCACCACCAGAATCGAGTACTGCAGTTAGCAAACCCAAGAATGTGAATGAATGTAAATGGATTCAAGAAAAGGTTGTGTACAATTGATGTAGAATTTCCGTTATTTTTTATTTGTTCATTTATGCAGTCATATTCATTGAACTATTGTATAAAGTTACGCGGAACTTTGTGTCACCTGCAGGGCAGATCGACAGCTGTGGACACGGGAGATTCGAACCTAGAGCAACAACAAATAAGAAGTGGTAGGGGGCGGGGACAGACCCTATATAAACAAGAGATGTTTCTTAAAAGTACATGTGATAACGTAATACCAGTTTTACATGGGATCCAAGTATAAGAATGTTACATGACTAAATTTTTGTTACATTATCCAGTATAAATAAATCTTTAATCACTGCCATGTTCCATGACTAAAATTACATTAAAAAAAAATCACTATTCTTATTTAGTGATAATTTGTTATAACAAATTAATAAAAGGTACTGGTGCGGCCCTAATACGCTTCCGAAGTTTAGAGTATACATTTAATAACTCTGCAAATTCCGGGGGGGGGCGATAAAAATTGAATTAAAATAATTAAATAGATGAATAAAACCATACATAAATAAATAAAAATTACAAAGTAGTTTGGATAGTCATAAAATATTCTGAGAGAGTCATTGATGTAAATTTCAAACAGTAGGATTTGTTTTATAAATATTTTAAAATATTTATTTATTTATTGTAAAGATGACGAATCTTTGGTTAACCATTCTTTCACTATCTAATTTTATTGCGTTTCAACAAATATTTATAAGATAAAAATAAAATAAAAGGCAACACAAATTTTAAGAAAATATAAAGTTTAAAGAAAGAATTGGTAGCTTTTACATTTTAACGTAGTTCGATAGTCATTATAATTACGAGTAATATGATATTCAGCGCAACTACTTCTCTCTCGGCCGCTGATTAGAGATATTACTAAAATTAGCTTAGTTCAAACCTGAGAGCTCGCACTGAAAACGCCCGAGAGCTCACACTGAAATTAGCTGTATACCGGAAGTGACGTTGTGACGTCACAAGTGTGACATGCAGAATTTCACGGAGATCTTACGTCGACGAAAAGAACGGGGAAATTTTGCGTTGCAGCGGGCTGCACATCACATAAGGATATTGTGTCCTTACACGATTTTCATAAGGAGAATAGACCAGATATCCGTCGGCAGTGGATTACTTTTGTTAAAAAGAAACAGAAAAGTTCTGCAGTAGCGCAAACTCTGGTTGGTAAATATTTCAAAATCTTTTTCTTTACTCCTGGACATCAAACCACTCTCTGCTTAAAAAGAATTTGAAATTCATGACATCAGGGCCAGGGGACAGGGATTCTTGAATAAGGGTGAAGCTCCAATTATATAGTGAAAATGCATAAATTTATTAAAATCTTTTTCACCCGATCCCCCTCAGCCCTGCATATAAAGCAGATAAACTATAGGTGTATATAGCATGTATAATGACCAGTCGCCATGGGATGCTCACTTTTCCATGGCACCTGATCCCACCACTGATATTTTGGAGGTCAACATTTGCTCTGCTCCTGCTTTGTATTGTTTTATGGACTTTTCAGTTTTGATCTTGAATGGTGTTTGTTATCTCCATATATGTTTAATTGAAGATGATCAAGGGAGGCTTCCAGCATTATGAAATTTGTGGCACCAAGAGTTGGATGATCAGGAGTGGGGGGGGGTATGTTATGAAGATAAGTATATTGCAGACCTGCACCATTTTTGAAAGACATTCAATGATCAAGGTCATCACAAAAAGGGTATACAAGCATTAAACTGCAAGATCATAAAATGTTAATCACACTTAATAGAAAAATCCAAATTACTTCAAAATTGAAAAAAAAAAATCACAACAAAACTACAGTTGTACTAGAAGGACTTAATTATCCTCATGGGGTCATTTTTGGATAAAAATCATATTAAAGATAATGTGACCTTGACTTTTTCAAGTGACCATGGTTCAGGGTCATGGTACACCCTCATATTATGATCAAACTTTGTGCCAGATATGAGCATTCAATGCTTTTTCTTGTTATGGACCAACCATGCTGATGATGTGACCTTGATCTTGGTCAAATTAAATGACCTTGAATCAAGGTCATGTCAAACCTTATTTGTGCGCATTATGACGTATGTTCTGTCCTGCGGAGCGCAGTTAAATTTGGACCACTTTTAATACATATTACATCAGGGGCTGACAGATAGATTTTTAAGGCACTTGCCCAAGGGCTAGTAGTAGTACATGGTCAAAATTCACTTGCCCTACCTGAATTTTTGTCTGCCTATCATTAACTTATCTGTATCTAGATCTATTAAATATTTCAACCGTTTTAAAGAGAAAGACAAATAGCCGTAGAATATTGGCATACATTTGGAGGGGGCATTTTATACATACATTGGGCTCCCCCGGAAAATTTTTAAGTCACTTGCCCAATGGGCAAAAGTCAAAATTTCACTTGCCCTACCTGAGGGTCATTTGTAGACTTTAGCCCCAAATTTCACACAAAATATTGGGAGGTCATACTTTATTTTATTTTTTTTCTCAATATCTTCCAAATCAATTGGTTTTTCATGTTGGCCCCTACTAACATTGTTTTTCTTGGCAGGTTACATCCTGGTTTCCATCTGAAATTACAAGCATTCTAACTGCAATCGCAGGGGGTATGATTTGACATCATGGAAGGGCACATGTTTTTACCTGATCAATATCTTGGTAATGAATGGTTTGCTGTTTTTTACTCTCTCAGAAAGCGTTTGAATTTTATATGTGTATTTAACTTCAATGAACAAAAATGGAAAATTTCAGTACGATGTTTTAAATGTTTTGACTCCAGTTTAATCGCAAAATTTTCTATTGAAAAAGGGGACATTTGTACTGGTAATCATTATTTTACCGTTTTTAACTTTTCTGAAGCCTTGAGTGGAAAAATCCCTGATTATTACTGTAATGATTATTGAAATATGGCAATTCATCTTCAAAAAGAGAAAGTTTACAAATACTGAGTAGAATATTGGCAATATAACATATAATTTTATTTTTGATATTAAATTGATTAAGTCACTTGCCCACGGGCAAGTGGTTGATAAAATTTCACTTGCCCAACCCTAAAATTCACAAGCCCCAGGTGTCGGGCAATGGGATTTGTCATCCCCTGATATTTGTAACTGATTTTTATTATTCCCTGGCTGCAGTCTTCAGTTGAGCGATTTGGCCCCTTGGGGCCTCTTGATTGACAAGTCAGTTTGCATTTCTTGGCAGGTCCATAATTTCTTTTGCAGTTTTCTGGTTTCCTGTTTGTGACCCAAGCATTCTGACTAGGAGGGGGTCTATTGATTATTGTGAAGGTGCATTATTTATCTGAAAAATCTTCTTGGTAATACTCTTTTGTATTTAGCAGATAAATGAAGTTTATATATGTGTAGTTTAACAATGAACAAGGATCTCTCTTTTCAACTTAATTGTGAATATTTTGACCCCTGAGTCAGGGGTTGATGGCGGTGGCTACTGAATAAGTGGTGGTCACTGGTAATGCATTATTTTTTTTTTTTTTAATCTTTTCTGAATCTCTTGGTTTTCAGTGGAAAAACTTCATGATAATTATGAGAAATGATTTTGAATTATTTTAATTGAAATTCATATCCCTGGGGTAAGTGGTTTATGGTTGAAGGGTGAGACTCGTTTGTTTTCAATATAAAGTGTAATACTGTATACTAGAAATTCATCATGATGATCATCATTATCATCATCAGCATCATTATAATCCTCATCATCAGTATTATTGAGGAAACAGACAAGCATACATATTAAAGGCATGGTAATGATCATGATGAGCAAGGGTGCATTTTCCAAAATTATAGATATTTTAGACCCTATCTAAATTAATTTCATACCAGATTTTTAAATTTTGAACCCTTTAGTCAATCAATTTCTTTCAAAAGAGTCACCCGTGTGGCCCAATGGTTAGAGCGCTAGCGTCTGCTTTAGAGTAGTTGGGTAATGAGTTGATCCTTATGTTGCAGGTTAGAATCCCACTGTGGGACAGGTCCTTAGGATGAGACAGTATAAACTGAGGTCCCGTAGGTGTCACAGTAGGTGCTGGCATGAAAAAGATCCCTCCCTGCTAAATGGCCGTAAGTGCCGAGTGTAGGACAAAATTTGTAGCTCTCCATCAGTGCGTGGTGGTGTCTCCATATGAGTGAAAAATTTGCAAAAGGGATGTTTTTAAAACAACATTCAATCAATCAATCAATCTTCCAAAAGAAGTTGTTTCCCTTTGCTATTACTGAAAATAATGATAGATGAATTAAAATGGGACAAAGATACTGTACTTTTATTCATTAAATGATACAGTTAATACCATGAAAATGGAATTTAACAATGTTAAACATAACTATGACTGCTATATTTCAGTGAATGTGGATGGAATCCATTCTGGTAACAGCTCCCCGACTGCTACACCATCTATGTTAGGGAGGGACAAGCCACCAACGGAATCCAGGAAATTTGGGAGCAACACCTCGTCTAAATCTTCTCCTTCATCTGACTCCGTGGCAACTGGCAAGAAGCAACATTTAAAACAACACCCCAGCTCCTCCTGATTCTCCATTGAGTTGCGGAAGCAGCTCCCATTTGTTGCACCCTCCAGCTCCAGAAACCAATTTTTGAACAATAAATCATCTCCTTCACAAAGTTCAAAATCCAAAACAGAGTACAAGTCTCCTTTCTCTCCTTCATTAAGTCACGGAGCTGACAGTCTGAAATTGAATTAACTCCATTTTCTAAAGATCAAGATCATCATTACACCAATTTAGGAAAATACATTAGGGAAAAGTTTTACAATCAGAAGATTTGTGATGTAGCCTTCAGAATAGGGGAGAAAATAATTCCTGCCCATAAGATCGTGTTGGCTTCTTCTGACACTCCCTGCACTTTTATAATTTTAGAGGCAACTGCTTCTTGATGAAATGCCTGAGGCCTTTTCGAATAAACTTGTGAAAAGGGGGCTTCATGAGGCTCCTTAAGATTTTTAAAGTGTTTAAAGAGTCCTGTGCCAGGATCATGCAAGTGTGTCTTTGTCTAATTCAAAAAAGGATCTTGTTTCTTTTACATGGAGAAAGTTCTTCCCAATCACATTCAACATGTCTGTGCAATAATCCACTTCCTCGATGCTTCTTACAGTCAGAAGCATTTTAAGCAATTCTTCATAACTTACTCCATTTATATGATCCAGGCACAGCTTTTTAAGATCATGAACTTTAAAGACATGTGCAAGTTTGAGGAGATCAGAAATGATGGTTGCCTCAATCTTAATTGCTCCTCAGTAGAAGAACTCAAGGAATACCATTACGGATTTTTCCAATTCTGACTTTGTGTTCAAAGAGTCCTGTGCCAGGATCATGGAGAGTGTATCCTTGTCCAATTCAAAAAAGGATCTTGTTTCTTTTACATCAGGAGAAAGTTCTTCCTAATCACATTTAACATGTCTCTGCAATAATCTGCTTCCTCGATCCTTTTAACCATTGAAGAATTGTAAGCTATTCTTCATAACTTTCTTCATTTATATGATCCAGGCAAAGCTTTTTTATATCATGAACTTTAAAGATGCATGCAAAGTCTGAATGCAGGATGTTTTTACCTCTATTATTTCTTGGATACATCACCACAACTATGAAATTAGAATACATTAATTAGAAGATTCCATCCCACTGATGCCTCCAAAGGAGCTTTTCATCAGATCAGATGTTTTAAGATCTTTAAACCTTTGCCTAATCACCAGAAAGTTGTGGATATGATCACTATGGCCAACTGGTAAGTATACTGGTAATTTACAATGAAATAATGAACATACTGTAAAATCTAATGTACTTTTTACACGGTGTTATAATTTTATGGAATAACAATTTCTGTTCAACTTTTGGGCATAATTGGTAAGTAATCCATTTCCTAGATTGAAGGTTTTTATGTAAGATGTAATTGAAGTATGCATGCAGGGACAGAATTTCAGGTGGAAAAGGTTTGACACGTGTGCATGACGCATAAAAATACCTCATTGAGAAAGTTTTTCCACTTACAAAATAGATTTGAGAGTTAATACTTATACTACGTACATCACAGCAACAGCAGCAATTCAAATACTATTGATTTTATGTTTATTGAAAAAAAGAAGATGTGCTTGTGAAACACTGATGCCCCTGTATGGCAGCTTATGGCAAAGAGTGTGGTTTCTTAAATGCAAACAAAACTCCAAGGTCAAGGTCAAGATTGTCAGTATCAAGAGAAATATATATTGTTTTAACAGTAACTTGATCCGAAGGGTCGTATCACGTCGAGTTGACAGGCGCCGATCATCAGATCTAACGAGACGCAAGCGTCGAGTTTGATCTGATGATCCGCGCCTGTCAACGAGACGTGATACGGCTCTTCGGATCAAGTTACTGTTATTATGATAAATTTATTATACCCCTTCATATCTAGCAAAATATAGCAAGAGAAAACTTAATAGATCAATTGCATAACATTTATCCATAAAACAAAACATAATATTACTAACAAGGGACTTTTTAACGCGCAAGAAAAATAACGTCATATTTCTGCGTACTATGTCATCAGTTTCAGAGAGTGGTGATATGGATTCAGAAAACAACATGTTGGTGATCCGGAAAATCGGATCACGACGTCACGTGATAACGTAAATTCAACAGTAAAATTGGGTGATACACATTAGGTATATAATAAAGGTCTTTTCCTAAGGAATACACCTTTGAAATATAAAAGCCATAGTACTAACTTTCAGAAGTTAATAGCCAAGGTTAAAATTTTTTGAAAAGTGGGTCAAAGTATAAGGTCAACCGGGTTAAAAATTATAATTTACCAGTATCACCGTGTATATCCCAACATGCTGGGTGTATACTATGTTGTGTGCGGGGTGTATGCTTCCGAAGCAAGAGAAAGGGGGTCGAGGTATGTTCTTTGTCCGTTTTCTCAACTTACGGATATTTTTCGCCAGAAAGCATGTGCCTACGGATGCAAAATTTTAAGTCTTTTCATATTAATGAATACACAAGAGAAGTATGAAGCCCAGTAGCACCAACTGTTCAAAATGGCAAAAGTTAACAAGTTTGGTATTTTTAGGTCACTTGAGTTTACTTTGGTGACCTATGACTATCTATTTGCATCTGTCCTTGTGCACTGTCCATTGTCCATTGTATGTTAACATTTCAACATTCTCAGCTTAATTCTTCTCTGAAATCACTGAACCGATTTCAACCAATTTTAGCATATAGCATCCATGGGTGATAGGAGTAAAAATTGTGTGGTGGTACCCATGCTAGAAAAGGTCTTGTCTCGATCAAGGATTAGAAAACTTGTGAAATAAGAAAATAGCTATAGCCCCACCCAGTCAAATGTTTTGGTCAACTGGTTAAGTTTTTGCAAACAAACAGATACCGGTATTAAGCAGACAGAGAGACCGATAGATAGACGTACAGGACTAAAAGTATATTCCCCTGAATTTTTGATTACCTGGGGCATAAAGGCATGTTGTAGTTGTACAACATTACCACAATGGGAGGAAATGCCCCCATTCCCTTAATTTTATATACGAGCTGCATTTCAAAAGTTCTGGCAACTGTTTAATAAAAAGTTAACCGTTTTATGGAAATTATTAAGTTTGATATCATTGGAAAGACCAGAAAAATATACACATATTGTGACGTCACCTTTAATTTTTATGACGTAATAACTCCGAAAATGACGTCAGAATATAGAATGATTAGCATACTGAAAAGTTGCGTTTTTATCCACATGAGACGATCGTAAAAGTGCTGCCAAACGCTTATTTGAAAAAATATTTCAAAGAAAATTTTAATTTGCAAAGAGGTAGAGTAGGACTATGATACGGTTTATAAGCAATTCCATTATTCATTGTATGGTTTGTTTACGAGCACGGTTTATGTCCGGTTATGCTATTGTAACACAAGAGAATAATGTTCTCGTAGTTCTTTTATTCTTGATTTGAATGAGTATTCAAAAATTATGATGATTATGATGATTATGATGATTATGATGACAGTGGTCCTAAAATAAACAATACACAATTGAAAATGATAGTCATAAAAAAAAATAAATGTAAACAAGTACAATATCACCTCTTGACATTTCAATATTAGGAAAAAGTAATGTTCACTTCATTAAGAAATATTTATGACAGTCAGACTTCTATTACACTTTATTATACATACTCTCATATAATCTAAACAAGAAATAAATATGCAGTATATATAATAAGTAATAAAAAATGTACACAGCTCACAAACCTAAGTAAGGAATACAGTATGGCCGCTTCCGGTCACTGTGACGTCATCACACAAGGACTGTCCACTATAAATACAATCAGGTCTTACTACTCAATTCATACAAACTATACTTACATGTACTTGACAAGGAACCACTTTTATAATAAAAATGTTTTGCATTGAATAATCTTTTAAAATCATATATCATCAGGGCATCTATTATTTTTAACCTATAAACATACTTATAAACAAATGACTAGAT
Organism: Saccostrea cuccullata; assembly: GCF_032062105.1. Taxonomy (NCBI): domain Eukaryota; kingdom Metazoa; phylum Mollusca; class Bivalvia; order Ostreida; family Ostreidae; genus Saccostrea; species Saccostrea cuccullata. The sequence goes on from NW_026933165.1 coordinate 24,802, forward strand.
GGTAACATCACGACATAATTTCTGACTAGTAATAAACAACTTTCAATCGGGAAATTACGCAGTTGCATATTTCACAAAATATAGAATAATTATTCACTTGTGACATAAGTACCTAGTCTAATATGAATGTAAGACAAAAATATCATTACTCACATATATCAGACAAAAAAAGTACAACACGGCTGACACACGTCTTCACTGGTCAACATCTACTGTGAAAATACCGCCAAAAGATGGCCTACTGTACATTCGGTAAATTGACCAATCAATGGACAGATTCACAAGCGTAAAAAATGAATTATAAAAATTACTTACAGCCAAATACTAACATAATTTCAGTTATTCAAAAAGAATATAAACATAAAAATAATTTTCCTTTTCATAATTCGTAAACTTTATAAAAATTTCAATCTGAATCTCGAACCCGATGCAAAATATACTTCGCCCTCTTACACATTTCCCCCCTTTTGTCATTGCTTTCCACAGCAATGAAAAGGTTTAAAAAAAAAATAAAAATTTTCTATCACAACATTCAGGCATATACACAATTAAATACAATCAAATGAAATAACATAATTACATCTGATTTTGTCTTGCCCACGAATCACTTAAAGTAGCACTTAATGTAGCACCAAGATTCACAATCGCATCACTTAGTTCTTTAAAATTTGTCGGCTCAGCGGAAATTTGATTGCAAGGTACGGTACTCTTAGGTAAGTTGAACGGGTTAGAATGTTTCCCTGCCGTCGTTCTCTTACTTCGTCGAGGTTGTGTCACTTCTACCGTCTCTTCTTCCGCAGGAATATACTCAGGAAGCGTTGTCATGGCGCTCACTGTCCGCATCTGAAAGTCTATACTGATTAATCTCTGAATTCAACTGAGTCAGTAGACGGCTATTTAACATCTCTAATGATGAACTCTGAGTGATCCTATCTAAGGAAACTTTCACTTCTTCTTCTTCTTCCAGTGAAGTAGGTCTACGGCTTAACGCATCCGCGTTGCGATTCACCTTACCAGAGCGGTATTTCACTGTAAAATCAAACTGAGCTAGCTCTCCTATCCATCTCATCGTTGTTGCGTCTACTCGTTGTTTTGGTTTGTTGATGTAACTTAGCGGATTATTGTCAGCGTAAATGATAAACTTCGATCCAAGGAGGTAATCGCGAAATTTTTCACTAACTGACCACTTGAGTGCCAGAAGTTCAAGCTTCATAAAACTTCATATTCTTCTCATATTCTTCTCTGATTTCCGCAGTGATCTTGATGCGTAAGCTATCACAATCTTTCCATTAAGTCTCTCTTGAGATAAAACTGCTCCGAGTCCTTCAAAACTTGCGTCTATTTCCAAAATGAACTTCTGTGAAAAATCGGGAAATCCAAGAATCGGGGGTGAAACAAGTTTCTCCTTTAGGCTGTTAAACGACTTGGTACACTCGTCAGTCCATAACTTTTTAAACTGCTCTGCTTTTGGTTTGGTATTCCTTGGTCTTGATAGCAATGCATGAAGAGGAGCTGCTATGCTAGCGAATCCTTGGACGAATTTCCTATAGTAACTAGCTAGTCCGAGGAAGGAGCGGAGTTGCTTTTCAGTAGTTGGAATAGGCCACGATTCAATAACAGCTGTTTTCTCCGGGTCTGTAGATATCCCTTTTTCGGAAACAATATGTCCGAGAAATTTTGTTTCCTTCTGGAAGAAATGACATTTTGCTGGTTTAATTTTTAGTCCATTGGATTTCAGTTTAGTAAATACTTGATCTAATCTGTTGATATGTTCTTCTACTGTTCTTGAAAATACTAAGATGTCGTCCAAATAAAGAACTAGTATGTTGAAATTTTCATCTCCAAGGCACGCCTCCATAAGTCTTTGGAAGGTTGCGGGACTGTTGCATAAGCCAAAAGGCATTCGAACATATTCATAGAGTCCACCAGAACCAACACGGAACGCAGTCTTGGGAATGTCATCTTCTTTTACAGCCACTTGATGGTATCCTTGTATTAAATCTATGCTACTGAAATATTTCGCTCCATTCAGAATATCCAAGGTATCCTCAATACGCGGTAGCGGATACGCGTCTTTGACAGTTTTTGAGTTGATTGCTCTATAATCTACACAGAGTCTTATGCTGTTGTCCTTCTTCCTGACAATCACAACAGGCGAAGCGTACGGACTGGTACTTTTGCGAATAATTCCCTGATTTAACAGTTTCTCTATATGTTGTTTCACTTCGGAAATCTGATTGGGCGGAATTCTCCTATGAGGAATTTTCACAGGTTGGTTATCTGTCAGCGTTATAGGATGAGTTACAGTTGTTGTGTATCCCAAATCTTCATCACTCCTTGCAAACACATCTTCATGTTTAGAAAATAGTTCAAGTAGTTTCTGTTTTTGTTCAGCTGATAATGGAACATTTCCAAGATCCAGTTTAGACATTAGATTAGAATTATCAGCATTTACAGTGTTGGTTGACACCGAGACACTACGAATGTTCAATTCTGTTGGTTCAATATCAACTGCATATTCTTGGTCAGAACTCTTCAAAATCTCGATCTGGTGTAGTGTACCAATACGAGTCTTTGGTTGAATCCAAACATCTTCTTCACCAATGTTCACCATCCTTACAGGAATTTTCCCACTATCCACAACACTAACAGTATCCACCACCAAAATATTCCGAGGTAGAGATCCATTCTCATTGGAAATAGGTTGAACGGCTGCTACATATGGGTTTCTTTTCTTATTTTGTCGTGTGGATCCTACTATGGTTTTCATAGAGTTCGCTGGAATTCTTATTGTTTCTCTTCCTGCCACTTTAACAAGTCCAATCTTCACATCCACTTCATTCTCAGCTAACGCTAGAACAGACATAACATTGTTCCATATAGGATCTTTCATAATAACATTATCACAATGAAAGGCTGTTCTAATATGTTTCAGTACATTACATCCAAGAATAACTTGAATGCCATTTGGATCTGTTGTCACTGTTTCTATTAACATTCCAACATCACTGAATAGTTGATCCTGAATCTTTAATTCCACTTCAATGTATCCAAGGTATGGAATTTGGATTTTGTTGGCTGCAGATAATCGTAGAAATTTTCTTGTGTCTGTAATATCTTTGTGATGTAAGAACTTTTTATAAAACATTTCAGATATAGTTGACACTTCTGCTCCGGTATCTAGGAGACATTTTACGGGTTGTCCGTTTAGTTCAATAGTAGTGACTGGACTGTTTCTTGCAGCATTTTTTATTTTCTCGTTTATATCACACGAGTCTTTCCAAATCCCCTCTAACAGGCGACTCTCTACTGTGAGGGATTTGCTTTTGGGTCAGTGTTCGGAAACTTCTGTCTCGGCTGTTGTTGCAGTCGTCTATCTTCTTTGTTCTGTGAGAATCCATTTTTACGATTTGGGCATTCTGATGAAAAATGTCCAAGTCCGTTACAGGCATAACAAACAATCTGATCTTGTCTTCTGATCCCTCGGCCACGTCCTCTGGACGGTACGGGTCTATTACCCCTCCGAGGTGAATCAGACTGTCGAGACTTTTGTACTGTTTGTGTAAGCGTATCAATCTGTTGTTGTTGTTTCTCTAACATCTCTTGTTGTTTCTTAAGTAAAGTCATTAATTCACTCTGTTCTGTATTTGGAGTAGGTACACATGATGTTTTCTTCACACTGAGATTCACACCAGGGTTGTCCTCTATCCATCGTAACATTTTAAGTCTGAATTCAAAAAATGGTACGTTGCCAGAGTCTAACACAACTTTTCTCAGTTCTTGTCGGGTGTTCTGATCTCTGATTCCATCAACAAATCTCTCGGTAAGCTTAACATCAGTCACTTGCTCTTTCTTATCTTTCTTGTTGATTTTCTGTGCCATCTCCATTAATACAAGAGAATATTTTTCTAATGTTTCATCCTGTTTTTGGTCTCGTTGATAAAATTTCTGGAGAAGTTGGGTAGTGGTTTCTTTGATTTCAAACACAGCCTCCAAGATATCGAGAATTTGTTTTCCTGTTTTTCTCTCTGTATGAGGTCGAAGTTTCACTTCTGATTTTGCGGATCCAGTTAAATGGTCCATGATGAAATCTACGAAATCGTCTTTGGACTGTGTAGACTGTATATGTTCCCTCATGTCGGAAATCCACTCGTAAACATCTGGGTCTCCATCCTTAACTGGTCGACCTCCAAACTTAGGAAATTTTCGTTCGGACTTGACATACACTAAAGGTGTTGGTTTTTCTTTCGACTCTGTAGCTTTCAGTGAAGAAACTTTTCCTTGTAAATTTTTAATTTCTTGTTGCATGGCCGCATTTTCCTGCCTGTCTTGGTTTTCTCTCGTCTCCAAAATCTTTATTTTGTCCAACAATCCTTGGACGAGCTGTTCCATGCTGATGCACACTGTCGTCAATCACAATCACAAGAATCCTGTCCACGACGCCATTTGTAACACAAGAGAATAATGTTCTCGTAGTTCTTTTATTCTTGATTTGAATGAGTATTCAAAAATTATGATGATTATGATGATGATGATTATGATGACAGTGGTCCTAAAATAAACAATACACAATTGAAAATGATAGTCATAAAAAATAAATGTAAACAAGTACAATATCACCTCTTGACATTTCAATATTAGGAAAAAGTAATGTTCACTTCATTAAGAAATATTTATGACAGTCAGACTTCTATTACACTTTATTATACAGCATATAATCTAAACAAGAAATAAATATGCAGTATATATAATAAGTAATAAAAAATGTACACAGCTCACAAACCTAAGTAAGGAATACAGTATGGCCGCTTCCGGTCACTGTGACGTCATCACACAAGGACTGTCCACTATAAATACAATCAGGTCTTACTACTCAATTCATACAAACTATACTTACATGTACTTGACAAGGAACCACTTTTATAATAAAAATGTTTTGCATTGAATAATCTTTTAAAATCATATATTATCAGGGCATCTATTATTTTTAACCTATAAACATACTTATAAACAAATGACTAGATGGTAACATCACGACATAATTTCTGACTAGTAATAAACAACTTTCAATCGGGAAATTACGCAGTTGCATATTTCACAAAATATAGAATAATTATTCACTTGTGACATAAGTACCTAGTCTAATATGAATGTAAGACAAAAATATCATTACTCACATATATCAGACAAAAAGGCGTTTAGTACAACACGGCTGACACACGTCTTCACTGGTCAACATCTACTGTGAAAATACCGCCAAAAGATGGCCTACTGTACATTCGGTAAATTGACCAATCAATGGACAGATTCACAAGCGTAAAAAATGAATTATAAAAATTACTTACAGCCAAATACTAACATAATTTCAGTTATTCAAAAAGAATATAAACATAAAAATAATTTTCCTTTTCATAATTCGTAAACTTTATAAAAATTTCAATCTGAATCTCGAACCCGATGCAAAATATACTTCGCCCTCTTAAATTCATTTAAGATTTTTATTTACATGATACGGTTGGATTTTCGGTCTTTTATAATAGCTCTCTATTGTTTGAAATAAACATGTTCTGTATTAAACTGAAGTATATTAATGCAGTTTTCATGAAATATATTTTGAGTAACAGGACTCTTACCGTTTACGAATAAAATGTACTAAATCTTGTCCCCGACTTGATTCTGTGCCTATTTTTTCATACAAATTCAACTTGGGCGCCCCAAAACTCACTACTGCTTTTGACTTTTGATTCCAAAAAATGAGTATAAGTTAGTCAGACATGTAAAGTCTTATTTATTTTCCATACATTAAAATTTGCGAATGTGTGGAGGCACGGTTGGGTTACAAATGCGCTGCCGCCTTTTTGGATTTTATGACAAAATATGGGGCACACTAAACTTAACTACTCTTAAGCCTTCATCGATACCACAAATCTGGTTAAAACACCTGACGAATTTATGCCATCAAATTTTGTAACACGATCGCCTATTTTTCTTTGATTGTCAACTTTGTCTTTTTCTCACATTTAGGTCTCTTTTACAGTACAAAAGTTTGAGCGAGATTCGATAAAACCATGCTAAGTTTGACACTCGCTAAAACCATTTCAGAACAAGAAGATCTCCAAAATAAAATACCATATGATAGATTTTAGTCTATGTAAACGTTCCACCAACTGGCATTTGCGTCCGTCAGCTTGCGTCCGAGTAATGAGCAAAAGTTGTCTTGAAAATTTTAATTTTATCAAATTGTGTCTTTTGTTACATCATTTTATGGTCAGTATGCTAAACATTCTATATTCTGACGTCATTTTCGGAGTTATTACGTCATAATAATTATACAGTGAGGTCACAATATGTATATATTTTTCTGATCTTTCCAATGATATCAAACTCAATGATTTCCGTAAAACGGTTAATCTTTTATGAAACAGTTGCCAGAACTTTTGAAATGCCCCTTGTATGAAACTATCATCAATTCAAAATTAATAATGTAGAAATTTTTTAGATTATTTGTTGTGTATACACTGCTGTGTAAAGAATTCGATCATTTCTCTCAAACTGACATAATGTTTAAACAGATCAGGTCAGTTTTAAATACAGTAAATGATTACTCGAATCAGTCGATATCTATTTTAGCTCACCGGAGCCGAAGGCTCAAGTGAGCTTTTCCGATCACATTTTGTCCGTCGTCCATGCGTCCGTCCGTCTGTAAACTTTTCACATTTTCGACTTCTTCTCAATAACCACTGGGCCAATTTTGACCAAAATTGGTACAAAGCATCCTTGGGTAAAGGGAAATTTAAAATTGTTAAAATAAAGTGCCAAGTCCCCTGACAAGGGGAGATAATCAAGAAAAGACAAAAATAGGATGGGGTCATTAAAAAATCTTCTCAAGAACCACTGGGCTAGAAAAGCTGAAACTTATGTGGAAGCATCCTAGGGTAGTGTAGATTCTAAATTGTTCAAATCATGACCCCCAGGAGAAGGGCGGAGACACAATGGGGAAATAAAGTTTTACATAGAAATGTATAGGAAAAATCTTTGAAAATCTTCTCAAGAACTACTGGGCCAGAAAAGTTGAAACTTATGTGGAAGCATTCTGGGATAGTGTAGATTCTAAATTGTAAAAATCATGACCCCCGGGGGAAGGGCGGGGCCACAATGGGGAATCAGTTTTACATAGAAATATATATAGGAAAAATCTTTGAAAATCCTCTTCTCAAGAACTACTGGGCCAGAAAAGCTGAAACTTATATATGGAAGCATTCTTGGGTAATGTAGATTCTAAATTGTAAAAATCATGACCCGCAGGGGAAGGGCGGGGCCACAATGGGGAATCAAAGTTTTACATAAAAATATATAGGAAAAATCTTTAAAAATCTTCTTCTCAAGAACCACTGGGCCAGAAGAACTGAAAATTTTACAGAAGCATTCTTGGGTAATGTAGATTCTAAATTGTAAAAATCATGTCCCCCGAGGGAAGAGCAGGGCCACAATGGGGAATCAAAGTTTTACTTAGAAATATAAAGGAAAAATCTTTGAAAATATTCTTCTCAAGAACCACTGGGCCAGAAAAGTTGAAACTTATGTGGAAGCATCCTGGTATAGTGTAGATTCTAAATTGTTCAAATCATGACCCCCAGGGGATTGGCGGGCCACAATGGGGAATCAAAGTTTTACATAAAAATATATAGGAAAAATCCTTGAAAATCTTCTTCTCAAGAACCACTGGGCCAGAAAAGTTGAAATTTATGTGGAAGCATTCTTGGGTAGTGTAGATTCTAAATTGTAAAAATCATGACCCCCAGGGGATGGGCGGGGCCACAATGGGGAATCAAAGTTTTACATAAAAATATATAGGAAAAATCTTTGAAAATTTTCTTCTCAAGAACCACTGGGCCAGAAAAGCTGAAACTTATTTGCACATGGAAGGATCCTGGGGTAGTGTAGATTTCAAAATGTCTTAATTATGATCTGACAGTGGGGTAGGGTGGGGATGCATGATGTATTACAAGGGGGAAATCTGGTAAAGAACAGAATGGTCAAAGCTTCTCAGGTGAGCGATGTGGCCCATGGGCCTCTTGTTACAGTGTACTATGAACTTGAAAAATGCAAATACGGGAATCAATAAATGCCAGCAATGAATGTGATTAATTGGATAACCAAAAGAAAAGATAAGCAGGAAAGAGTTTGTACATGTAGTTTTCTTCAAATAACATGCAGAGATTTACAAACTTTTTTTTTGACTTGTCAAGGATTCAAACTTCATGCCTCCCATAAAGATGACACATTAGAGGACCTGCTACCCAGGGAAAGGAATGAAAAAGCAGAACAAGTGTCAGAAGCTACATAAAAGTAAGCTTTCAGATGTGCCAAATGCCAGATAGCATGGCTCAGGATTTCAACATCCATGCCAGCCCTGCATCCAGCCATGATCAGTCACACTAGAGTTGAAAAGTACAAAACCCCAAAAAGTATTAGCCTAAATTGTAACTCTCTGTGTTGCTGCTGATTGTAAAATTTATACACATAATAAATGAAGTTGATAAAAGTATTCACTTTGATTTATATCTATTTATATATATATCTGAAGGTATTTAATATATATTTCAGATGTAAAGGTTTCAAGTTAAATTTCTAAACATACCGTATAATTCCTATTAACCACCCCTGCCTCTATAAGCGCCCCCTAGGTCTTTTTTCAATTTTCAGGTAATAAGGGCCCCTCGTAAAGTGATTCATCTAGAATGGTATCAAAAGTCTGCCAAAATTTGAAGAAAGTGAAAATGAAACTTGTCCTTTAACCAATTTCTCAGTGGAAAATGAATCAATTAACATATAATTTACCATTTTGGGTAGATTATCTTCATGTAAAGTTTTTTTCAAAAGATTTTTTGAAGCTAAATTATGACATTAGATATTATAAAGAGAAAAGCAAATTAACCACCCCCTTTTCACAATTTTCTAAGCCCCCAGGGCGGTTAATAGGGATTATACGGTATACATGTAGGCCTTAAAGGTCTCAAGCAGGGAAATAGACAATCAAAATGAATCAATTGAAATTCCATATATATATATAGAGAGGTACAATTTTTATGCCCCATAACCGTAAACAAAGTTTCGGGGGTATATAGTTTTTGTCATGTCTGTTCGTCTGTCTGTCCAGCTGTTTGTCTGTAAAAGCTTCAACCTTGCCCATAACTTTCAATTTAGAGGAGCTATGATTTTCATATTTCATACTTGTTTTCCTTGTGACAAAACCTTTCTTTGGGTACCACTAAATTTGACCTTTTAACCTTGACCTTGAAGTTTGACGCACTTGTACACAAAAAATCCAAACCTTTACTTTGGCTGTATTTTTTGAGCAATAGATACCAGGACATTTATGCTTCAAATATGTATTCTTTGTTTGAAGAGCTTTCATTAGATACCAACAACCTTGACCTTGGAGATTTCGGTACTTCAGAAAAAACTTTAACCGTGGCCATAACTTTTGAACCCTTCATTGGATACCAAGAATTTTGACCTTGACCTTGGAGTTTGACCTACTTTTAAAAAGCAAACCTTGACCATAACTTTAAAAGGGTTAGGGCTAGTGCTTTCACACTCTACATATCTAATCATTTTGACAAGACCTTTCATTGATAGCAAGACTCTTGACCTTGAAGTTTGACCTATGTTTGAAAAAAACTTCAACCTTGGCCTTATCTTTTGAACAGTTAGGGCTAGGGCTTCCATACTTCCATACTTCACAGATGTATTTTATGTGGCAAGACCTTTCAATCAATGGATACCAATGACCTTTGACTATGAAGATTTCCGTACTTATAAAAAAACCTTTAACCTTGGCCTACTTTCATATTTCACAATTGTATTTTCAGTGAGAATATCATACTTTTGGTACCATCATATTAAATTTGCATTTAAGAAAAGTTTAATCTTTGCTATTTTGCTTAAGGGGAGCATCAGTGTTTCACAAACACTTTTTGTTTTTTTTCTTTTTTCATTTTTGGCATTTTGTTTTAGGCCTACAGTATTTAATTTGGACTCATGTACTAGGAATATCATATCTTTTACAGAATTATCATGACCAGCTGAATTAAAAGGAATTAACTGACTTTTTCATGTGTTCATGATGTATTTTCCTGGATGGTGACTGTAGGCTCTTTGTCCACATGTGAAACCCACATGTATTTTCGGGGTAGGTACATGTATGTTTACTTTCTTTTAAGCCGCATATGGCGTATTTTTTCCGATCTCAAATTTTTTAGCTCTAATGGTTAGAGACCAGAAGAGTTTATGCGATAGTAATGTGTCCAGCGTCCGTTCATCTGTCTGTCCATCTGTCTGTAAACAATTTTTCAAAATGCTACTCCTCCTACAGTTTTCGTCTGATTTCAATATAACTTGGCACACAAGTAGAATACACTAAGATACATAATACTATGTATTGGTTTTTTATTTCGATGAACGGTGTTGGCCTTGTTACTAAAAATAGAAATTTCTGTGAAATAATTTCAAAATGTTTTTCCTCCTTCAGTTTTGGTCTGATTTCAATATAACTTAGCACACAAGTAGAATACACTAAGATACATAATTCTGAGCATTGGTTTTTGATATCGATGAATGGTGTTGCCATGGTTACTAAAAATAGAAATTTCTGTAAAATTTTTTCAAAATGCCACTTCTCCTACAGTTTTGGTCTGATTTCAATATTAAACTTCACACACAAGTAGCCTACACTGAAATACATAATTCTATATATCGGTTTTTGATTTTGATGAACGTGTTAGCGTTGTTACTACAACAAACACACAAGTAGATTACATTAAGATACACAATTCTCTATATCGGTTTTTGATTTCGATGAACATTATAGCCTTGGTTACGAAAAATAGAAAATTCTCTTAAATACTCTCAAAATGCTACTCCACATACAGTTTTTGTCTGATTATAATATAACATGGCATGCATTAAGCAACTACACTAAGAAAACTTCAGTCTCGACAGAGACTTCTGGTGATGATGTAAATGTTGAATTTTAATTGTATATCTTTACCAAGTTCTTTGCAATGAAAGTAAATCTTTTTTCTTAAGATTTGACTTGAAGTGCAGATGGGAGTGTCAGACTGTATGAGACAGGGCCGGTCACATGCAGACACTGACAAATTGCTATGACAACCAGGGGCCTTCTTCAAAGTCACAAAGGTTTTGTTTAGTTCCCAGGGAAACAGGTAAAAATTAAAAATCCTACAGATGATTTTCAGCTTATTAGCTTTGTTCTTTCAAGTTTTAACAGTCATTTCAGATGGAAAGATTCTGGTAGCATGCTTCATTTTAGGTTTGTCTCTATAATGTAGTATGGAAAGGAGGAATGAGTAAACATACATTGAAAATTAATAAATACATATATATTGAAAACACATGGCTGGACCGGGAATCGAACCCGGGACCCCTGTATTTCTAGTCAGGTGCTCTAACCACTGAGCTATCCAGGCCGATGTCCTCAGTCCAGCCTAATTTCCTACAATAATAACACAATCCAAAAATAAAAGGGAAGTAAGTTTTTATCTCTTTAAACTACAGTAAAACTCGGTTAGTACGAACACGGATATTGTGAATTCACGGATATAGCGAAGTTATCTTGGATCCCCAGCTATATAGATTTAACGAACTTCTTTTTCGGATATAACGAATTATGGATAAAGCGAAGTAATTTCATAGGTCCCAGTGACTTCATTATAACCGAGATTTACTGTATAAATTTATTCCTTTTTTAGTGCTGTGTGAGTGACACTGAGGGAGCCATGTTTGTCAATGGCAAGTCTGTCTAGGCAGCAACTTCACCAAACCCATCCTGAGTATGTACACTACAATGTATGAATGTCAATATACAGTGAAACACGCTTATAGCGAATATGCTTATTATGAGTTGACCCTTAAACAGAAGTGATTTACAGTCCCCTTATATGTCAATATACAGTGAAACACGCTTATAGGGAATATGCTTATTATGAGTTGACCCTTAAACAGAAGTCAGATTTACAGTCCCCTTATATGTCAATATACAGTGAAACACGCTTATAGCCAATATGCTTACTGTGGTTTCATCAATTTTCGTTGGCATCAATTTTCGTGGATTTTGTAAAACAGACATTTTCGAGGATACGTAATTTCATGGACAAAAGCATTGCCTATACAAATGTATGTTATATTTTGTAATTTGATGAACATTTGAATTCGTGGATCTGCTCAACAACGAAATCCACGAAAATTGGTGTTCAACGAATATTGATGAAACCACAGTATTATGAGTTGACCCTTAAACAGAAGTGATTTACGTATTCCTAATTTAACTACATTACGAAAATTGTAATATAAGTTTTATATTACAAGTTATCGTAATATAAAACTTATATTACAATTTTCGTAATGTAGTTAAATTAGGAATACGTGTAATATAGCAGATGTAAGAGACTTTATTAAGAGTTTTCGTAATCCAAGACAAATCCAAGCATTGCAAGAAATTGAGTAGCGGGTAGCAAAGTATGACGTTTAATATGAGATGTCATGGGCGATAACTTGTACCACTCTTACTGAGATTTGAATTCTGTGTATTTCAATAAGAATTGCACGAACAGTTGAATTATGAGACGAGGGTGTGATTTTTAGGGCAGACTTCGCAAGAAAAGTAGGGAGTTCGGGTGATATAGACCAATGCGACATGCTTAAGCGAATATTGAAATTTACTGGAAAATTGGTCTTATCCTTGGGAAAATTCCTATAAAAGAATAATAAAAGAAATTGTCCACTCATCCATCGCTGGCGGTACTTTCTTCTTGAATTTCCATGCATTCTAAAAGGCGTAACTGACCAAACTGACCGCGTGCTATCAGTAGCCGTGGAATCATGTGACGTGACGTCATACTTTGCTACCCACCACTCAATTTCTTGCAATGCTTGATTTTGTCTTGGATTACGAAAAACTCGTAATATAGTCTCTTACAATCTGCTATATTACGTGTATTCGTAATTTAACTATATTACGAAAAATTGTAATATAAGTTTTATATTATGATAACTCGTAATATTACGCTTTTTCGTAATCTTACGTTTTTTCGTCATCTTACGAATTTTCGTATTGGACTGGACTGTTATTCATGTATCATTGTTTAAGACAGATATTTAGCGATGTACTTGCATGAATTAGCGGAAGTATCTTTCCGTCAAAAGCACTTAAAAGAAGACACTGCCAAATGTAATAGGTTTACAGACATACAGTATAAAGAATCAAATGAAGTAAAATTGTCAGTGAATCAGTCCCTGTGACTTCTTTATAAGTGTGTTTTACTTTCAGATCTGTTAAAACTGTATCTGAATTCTGAAGAGACTCTAAAGTCTGAAAGTCACGTTTTATTAAAAGCAAGTATTTTGTTTCATCTATATTATTTGCAGAGTTTACGTTGCCACAAAAAGATGACCAGTGACTTAAGCTTTATTGGAACCTCCAGTCTCATAGCTATACAGCAGGCCACTCATCCGAGAGCAGAAATGTCTGTTTATGTCACACACTGCTGCCCCCTAGGAGTGCTTGTGTACATTGTGAGTACAATAAAGGGTCAAGGGCAAAAATTAAAAACAATTAGAAGGACTGTCCTTTGTGATGCAGTGTTTGATATTTTGATCAAGAAATATGTTTTCTTTGTTTATGCTTTTTAGCTCTACTGGTCGAAGACCAGAAGAGCTTATGCAATAGTAATACATCCATCGTCCGTCCCTCTGTCTGTCCATCTGTAAACAATTTTAAAAAATGCTACTCCTCCTGCAGATTTGGTCTGATTTCAATATACCTTGGCATATAAGTAGACTACACTAAAATACATAATTCTGTATATCGGTTTTTGATTTTGTTGAAGGGTGTTGCAGTGGTTGCTAAAAATATAAATTTCTAAGGAAAACTTTCCAAACCCTATTCCCTCTACGATTTGATCTGATTTCAATATAACTTGTCATGTACCGGTAAGTAGACTGCACTACGATACATAATTCTGTATATCAGTAGTGATTTCGATGAACGATGTTGCCATGGTTACTTAAAGTAGATATTACTGGGAAATGCTTTCAAAGCGCCACTCCTTCTACAGTTTTGGTTTAATTTCAATATAACTTGGCACACAAGTAGAGTGCACTTTGATACACACCTGGTAATTCTTTATATCCGTTTTAAATTTCAATGAACAGTCTTGCTCTCCAGGTAACTTAAAATAGAAATTTCTATGAAATACATTCAAAATGCTACTCCTCCTACAGTTTTGGTCTGATTTCAGTATAACTTGGCACATAAGTAAAGTACAATATAACAGTTACATAATTTTTTATGTCGGTTTTTGTTTTCCCTGAATGGTATTGCCATGGTTACTAATAAAGAGTAGAAATTTCTGTGAAATACTTTCAAAATGCTATTCCAAATACAGTTCTAGTCTGATTATAATGTAATTTGGCATGCATGTAGACTACACTTAGATACATAATTATCAGTTTTGTGTTTTTGATGATTGATGTTGCCATAGTAAATAAAATTGAAAATTCTGTTAAGTTTTATTAAAAGCTATTCCTACAGTTGTAGTCTTATTGCAATCTTGCCACAAAAAGAGACTTGATCTAGGATCATTATTCTATTGGTTGCTTTTTAAAGTTTCTCTTTTCTCTTCCTTTATAAGGTCTTTTAACGTAACTGCGGGACAGTTCCTCGCACATGCGCACAAACGCTTCCGAGTGGAAAGCGTTATTAGAAACGGAAATGGTGAAATCTTGTTGTGTTTACAAGTGTCGAAACGTTTGTAATGGGGATTCCAGGTCAAAGGGTGTCAGTTTCTTTCGGTTTCCCAAGAACAAAAGAAAAAGAAGAGCTTGGATAAAAGCTGTGAACAGAGACAAATGGATACCAAACGAACATACCTGGATCTGCTCTGAACATTTTATTGATGGATGGCACGGAGATGAACCGAGCGATGACAATTATGCCCCAACAATTTTTGCATATAAACAGAAACGATCAGAAGGGGATTTTAACAGGGAACAGAGAAGACTTGATCGAGAAACAACCAGGGTATCTACTTCTGACTTTCACAATTATAATTTTTGAAATCTTATAAATGAAAGGGTAAAAAAAAAATTAAACATTTAATTATGTTTGACAGGTCCAGCACAATACCCTTATAAAGGTATATATATAGCTAGATAAAGCTATATAGCTTTATCAAGGTATTACAAATACCTTGATCAAGGTATTTTATGTCATGAAAATTAATAAAAAATTATTTAAAAATCTGAATACTGAAAGTCGAGTTCTGAGTTGTTGTCAATGTGTCCACTCGTGCATGAAAAGCACTCTGGTATCAAAAAGGAAGCACAAAATAATGTCTCCTCACACGACACATTTTTATACTGAATTGTTTGTGTTTGAGTACTTTACATCCATGGGTGAATTTACTGACAACAACTCAGAACTCGACTTTCAGTATTTGATTTTTTAAGATTTTTTTTTGAATTTTCATGACATTAAATACCTTGATCAAGGTATTTCTAATACCTTCAGAGGCTGACAAATAGATTTTTAAGGCACTTGCCCAAGGGCTAGTACATGGTCAAAATTAACTTGCCCTAGCTAGCTACCTGAATTTTTGCCTGCCCTACCATTAGCTTATACTGTATTTATAAATATTTCAAAAAAGAGAAAGACAAATACTGAGTAAAATATTGGCATACATATTGATTTTATTTTTGATAATTGATTAAGTCACTTGCCCACGGGCAAATGGTTGATAAAATTTTACTTGCCCAATCCTAAAATTCACTAGCCCCGGGCGTCGGGCAATGGGATTTGTTATCCCCTGACCTTGATAAAGCTATATACCTTTATCAGGGTATTGTGCTGGACCTGTTTGATATGAGGTACAACAATATAGAGGTCAATCGACGTCAGACATGTTTTTTACCCAGAGCTCATGGATCTTATTCACATAATTTTGCACATGATTCATAAATTACAGATATTTCCTTGCTAAATTCATAATTATTATACATGTAGGCCTATAAAATATGCACTACTTTTTTTTAACTAGGAAAAACAGTGTTCAGAGAGGATAAACAGGGAGAGAGAATGTTCTAATTTAGAGTTTTCTCTGCTTGCGCATGGTTCCTACTGTAGAACAGATGAGTCGGGTGATCACAGTACAGATGCAAGTGCTTTAATCAGTGCCTATGCCCTTAGCAAAATCAAATTGATTGAATTTTGATTTATTTTGTAGTTGTTTTCTGAGCATTGGATTTTCATTGTTTTTTGATTTGCAAAGAAATCAACTGTGCCTCCTTGCTAAATTGTATGGGAAAAAAGCATTGAAATAGCATTGAACATTGGATTTTGATTTATTTTGCATTGACTTTTGATTGAAAATGGCTGGATTTTTGCGAAATATATAAATGAGATGAAGGATTAATTTGACATCACGGAAAAATGCAAAATCAATGCAAAACAAATGAAATACAGTATGAAGCATTTATTTGATGTCACTTAGCATTATTGTGACATCACAGAAAAATGTTAAAGTAATACATATAAAAACATTTAAGTGATGTTATGAAACTTGAGAAGTAACATAGAATAAATACATAATTATGGTAACAAACAATATCCAGCATCATGCTCAATGCAAACATTATTACTAATAATCCATCACATGTATCTTTACCAAAATTTTGAATACTTATCTTAAAAATTCACCAGTACAGTTATAAATTCAAGTAAATGAATTACTAACTTCCTATTAATTAAATGTTACACTTGAATGTGTGTGAGACATGAATAAAACCCAAAAATCACCGACACAATAACAGTATAGTTCCATACATTAATCAAATATCACAAAGGCACAATTTGAAGTACACTTCCTTGAATTCCATTTCTATGTTACTCAGCAAATAAGTTTCTCACTTTCTGGACTGTTATTGGTAGTTTTTGTGGAACTGCATATTAGTTAAATCTTTTTTTTCCATTTAACTATAGACTGCTTTAAATTTATTGAACATTTTCGGTGGCACAGCATCTAACTTCAAATTTTTGCACTTGTAGCATGTACATACCCTGAAAAAAAAAAACACATTCAAGATATGTATTTATCATTTGAATAAATGAATCTTTTAAATAAAAAAGAAATGAGAGTCAAGACTGCATGGTGTTTCGAGGTTTGATGCATAATTAGTAATTCTGTAGTGTAGACTAATTAGTTTATAGTTACACTATCAGCTCAGCAGTGGACACCAGCAGTGTTGCTTAAACAAAGAGCATAGATTAACTTAATTTGATCAGAAAGCATGTGATGGAAATTAAGCCCCGATCTTTGTTTACATAAGACTTCCTTGGAGAGTGAAATTTAATACTTGGAATGTTCACCCTCTCTGAAATTCAACAGAATGTGTAATGATGGGTAAAATAATGTTATAAACAGTGATTAAGAATAAATTTTGAGAAAAAAAGAAATAACTTACTTCCTGAGAAAACAATGTATCCATTATTTGTATGGCATCTACTTCAACAGCACCATCTTTTCATCACCTTCAATATCACTTGTCTGTCACAAAACAACACTAGCTGTCTTCATCATTCTTAGATTGTACACAACTTTTTGCCATAATATGAATAGTTTAGTCCACAGGGAAGAACACAACAAAATGTTGATCATTTCCATCAAAGTACATCATGGCTTCTAGCTTGTCTGGATGCAGCGCCAGCAGAATTTGAAATGGCTGATAAAGTGACGTAGAGTAATCACATGATTTTTATCAGCCTCTCCCTGGATATGTTTACAGCTGGTCAGCACTAATATAACCAGCAATATACACAGCTGATAATTAAAGCTACCATTTATTTCTGAATCAATGCTTCAGAAAATAAATACAAATTCAATCATGGATTTACCAAAGAGATCACTTCATGTGTAATTTGTTATTGGTATGACATCATATAAATTCAAAATAAATGCAAAATAAATGCATTGAAACAACATTTATTGAAAAAATCAAATTTCAATCATTCCAAAATCAATGGTCTGAAGATTTTTGAATCAGATTCAATCAAAAATCAATGCATAACCAATGTTCAATGTATTTTCAAGACAAATAAAATCAAACATCAATGCAAATATAGCATTTGTTTTTGCTAAGGGTGGTCATGATGAAAATGGACCAACAGATGATGTTGACATTAAACTGCCTTGTGATGCAGGTACATCATGAATGAATTGATTAACAGTAAACTGTACATTTTATTTGCAATATACATCTTTAGCAAGATTCGTACCAGTATGTCAATTTCAATATCAATATAAAATATTCAGTAAATTAATTTTGTAAAATGTAAATATTTTTTTTTCATTCTTCTTGCTATAATTAAATTATTGATGATATAAAACATTTAAAGGTGTACAGTGTGAAGATGACCCCCTCCTGCAAGAAAACAGGAACCTTAAAGAGGAAGTAAGAAGACTCCGAGAGGACCTAGGAAAACACAAATGGTCTGCTGAGCGCATTAAAGATGATGATGGCATGACACGTTTTTACACTGGCCTACCTTCGTTTACAATCTTCTTGTGGCTGTACAAGTAAGTTTTGACATCTTTTTCTCAACTAATATTATTTTCACATATGAATCTTTTATACAAGTTAGGAATATAATAAACAATGAACATAATTACTTTCATGGATCAAAAACTGATTCACCTTTTTTCAGAGGTAGTGTACTATTTGTTTATGCAACAATTGAAGTATATTTCAGTTGTAATTGACTGCTTAAATTTTTGGATTTTAAATATTCCTATAATTTAAGTTAGCTTTACAGATGTGAGAATTCGAATGTTAATTCTGCAATTTCATTGGTTACAGTTACCTTTCAAGTAAATGTTCAAGGATGACATATTGGAGAGGGGAGGGACAGACGTCAACTACAGACAGAGTGAGAATGTCATCATCCTGCTTACATCCAATTGATCAATTATTTGCCGTCCTTATGAGGTTGAAAGTTGGACTCTATGTACAGGATATATCAGAGAGATTCCAGATCAGCAGTGCTTCATTTTCTATGTATTTTACTACCTGGATCAGTTTAATTCATGCCGAACTTAAGTTTTTAAACCCATTTCCAAGCAGAGATATAATCAACAGAACTATGCCTGAATCCTTTAGATCTAAGTATCCATCAACCAGAGTGATTATTGACTGTACAGAACTCTTCATTCAATCATCAAGTAGCCTAATAAACCAAAGCCTTACATTTTCTAACTACAAGCATCATACCACTGTTAAATTCCTAGTCGGTATAAGTCCATCTGGAGTAATCACTTTTGTTTCTGGAAAACTTCAGACCGTCAGCTAACTGAGGAATGTGGCCTACTTCCCCTTCTTGAGCCAAATGACAGTGTAATGGCAGACAAAGGATTCACCATAGCTGACTTACTTGAAAAAAGACAATGTTCCTTAAACATTCCACCATTCAGAGGTATTAAATAGAGTGCTAAGATAAAGTTGTAAATGAAATCTTAGATTTCCCCTAATGCCAGATCTCATTTTAATCACCCCCTCCCAGTCGATCAACTCAGCATATATTTTTTGTTTTTTGTTTATATTTCTTTTCTTTTCTTTCTTTTTTTTTTTTTAGATAAATCAGAAAAACATTGCATGGTAACTAGCTTAAAAATTTTTATTATTATTGTATTCTAGGCACTTCTAACCAGTTTTCGACAGATGAAGTCTTCAAGACCCAGGAGATTGCTCAACTACGGATCCATGTTGAAAGAAGCATTGGGCGTGTGAAGAACTTCCACGTTTTAGAAGCAGTAATCCCCCTAACAATGGTCAACTTCATTACAAAAATATTCCAAGTCTGCTGTTGGCTGACCAACCTAGATTATCCCCTTGTTGATGGGAAAAAGATTTCCACTGATGAATCATAACTCTGTAAGTATGATATCTAAATTCTTGTTTTGATTTTAATGAATTCACACCATAATGCATATTATTCATAATTATGTACTTAAAGCTGAACGCGACGTGTAGATACTAGTAGGCATACAAGATTGTCGATATCATGCACACAATATACAAAACATATAACCACTTAACAAGACCTCTCTTCTAGCAGTTCATAACACATCGCTATGCATCATTAGACATATTTCAAGACTTGTACAATAATGGATAAATTTGATCCATGTAAAATTTCACTAACTTTGGCATCATAGAGTAAACAAATTGCTCGTCAAAAAGAATTCGTTCTATAAAGATGTTGTTTGCCTTTGCTGCTGTCCACACAACAAAATCCACCCAAGGTACTCCCTTGATGGCCATTTCTCCCTGTACCTGAGCATAAAATTTGTGCGATTTTCTCAAAGTTGGCCCACAAGATGACATCTCAAGACAAAACTGTCTGTCATTCAGTTCTAAAATTTCTGAAATCTCACACTGGGTAATATTTTTACCCTTAATGGAAAAGGGGCACTTAATTTCAAGTAAGCCAATGTCTCCATTTTCCATTATCTTTCCGTCACTGGAGGCCCCAAGAAATGAGTATGTAGGATACAGCGTGATCCCTGTAGGAAGTACATCAGTGTTTTCATTAATGGCCCTTTTCATGGAAAGGTACTCCTCTCTGGCGTCTGCTTCGTGGTCAATCCCCCACTGGACTGGTGGTGGTAGTGATGTGTATCTGAAATATTTTAAATTCAGAATAATAGAAAGGATAAGGTATCCTACATACATATTGACTACTTTACATTCTAGGTACATGTTGCTTCATCATTTGATGTACAAAAAGGGAAATAACTCCACCTACCATAATTAAATGAGCTTTAATTACATGAATAATATTGTTTTAAAAGGAAAATTACTTGTCAAGATTTGATCCATGTAAGATCTGATTGACGAGAGATTTTGCTGGGGTTTCTCTTGCTAGAAGCACATCACCAAACATAGAACTTGTTATTCTGCCAAGGTGGAGAGCTCTCCACATTTCACAAATTCTCTGTCCCCTTGTCTTCTCCTCTATAAAGTTCATTAGTTCTTCATCTATCACAGGTGGAGGCACTGTTGAAAATTAGGATTACTAGTTTAACAGTTACTAATTTTAATGAGATTGACTCAGTTGATAATAATTGTTTTAATTCTATTTTTGGAAATTGGTCTATGTTTATAGATTTATATTTAGGTTTTTGACATATAGGATAAAAATTTTACTTTTAACTTACAGTTTTCATCTGATAACACCATCTTTTCCATTTTAAGGTACAATGGGTGCACAGATGTTTCCACCTCCACTTCAGCTTCTACAGCACTAGGGACATTGGAGTCTGGGATATTCCAGAGATGAGCCATACCTAAACAGCAAAGATTTTATTATTGAATCACTGCATAAAATGCTAAACATGTGTACTATAATCCTCTAATCATTTAATTTTAAGATTTATTAAATATTTTTCCCTATTCAATTTTTTTTTTCAAATTGTTACTTATCTGGTACCTTTATGTTTTTAAACTTCATACAAGAAATACCTCAATATTTATAATATTTATATATATTGCTCTTAAATTGATTATAACAGTCATTAAAAAATTCTCATTGCAGTGAGATGTTTTTTTTTTATATTCAAATTTCATTTTTTTTTTATTTCGAACATGAGAATTTAAATATAATTTAAACCTGTATGAGGGAAACAAGCTCTTAGTTCCCTAAGTTGATCCAGAGACCAAGCAAGGTTAGGATGTTTGTCCTCAGAATGACGAGGGTCGAACCTGGCCATTGCGGAACCATGGGATGGTGACGATAATCTGGCTACATCATCATCAGCATCACAGCTTGCCATCGCCTTGGGTCTTGAGAGGTCAAGGTTACTTATAGGTTTTGGCTTTTGGTTCATTGATCGTGGCACTTTCCACTTGCAGAGTGTTGACGTACAACTTTGTTCCCCTTGTAAAGGTGCCTTTGCAGTGGATTGCATATTGCATATTGTGAAGAGTAGCCCCCCAATATGACTACATGCTTGAGCTAATCTGTACATGTAATTTACAGAAAATAAGAACATGTATATAACAACATATTTTTAGAATAACATAAAATGAAAAATTAGATTTCATATAATAATTTAATTATCTTTTAAATAAGAACTGTGAAATACTTACCCTATGGGGCATTGACAGTAGGCAAAGTCCACCCTGTTTGAGCCATTGGCGTTACTGATACACAAGAAAACCTGATAACGCTGCTTTTTCATTGAGGCTAGGCAAAATGCTCTTATATACACTGTAGAGTCATCAATCTGAAATTTTTTGAAATAAATTATTTTAAATATTTTGTCATTTTTGGAAAAAATTGACAATGAATAAGTATATAATATAATAATTGTTTTTGATGTCCAATTCCTGTTGTCTAGTCAAAGAGCCATAGCGCATTTGATAGTCACTTTCGCCTATTCTAGTAGTGCATCAGATTTTTTAAATACATTTTTTCACCAAAATTTTGTCATATAATGTTATTTTATACATGCTTTAAAGCAATCACACAAAAATAATATTTAAATATTAAAAGTTTGCTCATATGATAGATATAAAAATCCTTCAGTTTATATGGAGAATATAATAAGAATTATTAGGTATCCCCCTAAACAGTGACAAACTTTAGCTAAAGACCACCCTTAACCAGAAAAATAACTTCTGAATAATTTTATTTGGATATGACTGCTCTTCATTACATTTAGACAATTTTGGTTAAAGGTGGCTTTTATATTGAAAATGTTGAACTATTCTTATCACCCAAAGTCATAATTGCTAGCTTCTTTTATTTTTTATAATCTAAAAATCTTGTTTAGAATAAGGGTATTGAACAAGTAAAATGATTCTCATGTAACAACCGTGCAACTATGAAAATATAACATTAGTCTATAAATGATTACATGCATGCAAGCTGATCTTGAATTGAAAAGATACATGTATAGATCTAAAAATAGAAACAGGTGGTTTCCTTTTAAATACTTGAGTCAGCCGTGTCGTCGGTAACGCAGCTATGGCTCTTTGTAAGTTGCATGTTGCTCTTGAAAAAGATTTTTTTAACAAAGACTGGATTTCCATATAATATTATTAACTTACTCGTGCAATACACATATCCTGGACATCACCAGCATCAAAATGCTTCACAGACTTATCTAGTCCTTTGAAGTTTTGCATTTGGATGCTTTGATCCCCCTGCCTGCGCCTGGTTATCATAAAATCATAGACTGTAGAAAATAAAATGATGGGAGGTTTAAGGTCGTTGATAATTATCTGATAATGAACTGAATTAAAAGGTGGCAGGTTAATTTTCCTTGAACTGAACGTCGGTGGGATTAGCAGAGGATGGCAATTGCACAACTGGAGTTAATAATTCTGATGGCGTTTGGCGAGACAATATATCACATATGAGATCATCCTTCTTTCTTTTTGTTGAATTGATCCCCAGATCAGCTGCAATGGTGCGTAATATACTAACATTTGTTTTTTTCAAGTTTTCGCGGGTCGCCATACTCGTTGCCAATGTAAACAAGGTAACGATAAACAGGAAATGTTTGTCACTCGTACATGAATTGATATAAATAACAAAAAACATATTACAAACCAATTTTATTCAGTTTAATAAGCAAATATCAATTTAAAAAGAATGTACGACGATTTTTTTCAAAATACTTTTGACGAAAATGAAGCGTGGAATGTTGCGCAGAACGACTCGTGTTTTATCCACTCGGAAGTACTTCTGCGCATGTCTGCATATATTATTAAAAAGGTCTATTATAAGTAGATAACCAGTAGAGCTACAGTCTCAACAGAGACTTCTGGTTATTTCACTATGATTGTTAAAAGAAAAAGTAAAATGTATAGGATTTTTGTCATGAATGAAATATCTGCTTTCTCTAACAGCAGCATTCATCAGCTGTCATGAACACGGCTGTCCAGCCATTGAATAGGCACCACATCACCAGCTTTTAATATCTAGAGGACGATAAGGGGAAGTCTGTATCTTTGACATCCGTCAGAGACAGCGTAGAGACACCTTCCAAGCACACGATGTACCAATCAGATGTTTTAAAGGTCTTACGCAAGGAAATAGCCAATCAAAATGAACTTAGTCAATTGAAGTTCCATATATATAGAGACAATTTTTTTTTCTTTTTTCATTTTTGGCAATTCGTTTTAGGCCTACAGTATTAATTAAAATTGGACTCATGTACTAGGAATATCATTTTTTTAGCAGAATTATCCCACTGAATTAAAAGGAACTCTTTTTTGAGGTGCGCATAATGCAACTTCCTGGATGGTGTGTAGGCATTTTGTCAACATGTGAATCCCATGTGCATTTCGGGGTTGGTAAGTTTACTGTCGATTTTCTTTCTTATTTTAAAGCCGCATAAGGCATATTTTTTCTGATCTCAAATTTTTGTTTAAGCATTAATCTTTATTTTCTCTTTCATGAATTTTCTGCTGAGAGTCTAATAAATTAAATAATTTAATTCAAGTTATATAGTAATATACAGCTCAACAAACTTTTTAAGCTCACATGGTTTTTCGCACAAATTAAGGTCACATTTTTGTAATAAAAATTACAATTTTCGAAGCTCAGAACGATGACATATAGCCCTACGTAATATTACATATATAATGTCAAGTATAAATTTCTTTTAAAAGTATTATCTTAAGTTTTCAAAGTGGATGTTTTAGAGGGGAATTTATCAATAAATGGTACTATGTTTCTACGATAGGCCTCTACCATAGGTTTTTTACAAATAATATAAAACGTGCTTTCTTTGATACAATGTAGTTGAAAATGTTAAATTTTCTTCATAAAGGTGAGTATTATCTTTAAAAATTTTTGCTCATTTACCATACTCATCTGGGTTTTCTCGAAATGTAGCACCGAAAAGGGATAACATTGCAGAGAGAAACCATGCTACAGGGTAGGCTAATGAAGTATTGTTTATTTTTTCTAATAGTAAATTTTTTCTTTGAAAAGAAAAATTCTTCTGCCTTTTCGGTTTGAAACATTAGAATTTTGCTGTGGGACGAATCTTTCATGATTCTAGATTTTTAGAAGGTGACTCTGAAAAATGCCACCTTATTAACATACAAAGCAGTCAAACAGATGAAAAATACTATTATCACCCTGCGCTAAAGAGTCAGAATGTAAAGAAAATACAAGTTCCAGTAGCTGAAATGTGCCCGTGTCTATGTTTCTGCAAAGAGCTACTGCTTTCAAAAGAACGGATAAAAAGACAGCTGCAATTGGCAAGAAACTACAAAAAATCAAATGAAAATAATTGTTATTTTTCAGTCAAGAATATATTAAAGTTCTAGCAATTGATTTGTATGAATTATGTTTTAGTAAATGAAATAAAACTCAAATAACATAAACAAGTACTTTTAAAATGTACGTATTTTGATGTCTCAACACACAATACTACATTATAACAATGTGACCTTAATTTTTGCGAAAAACCATGTGAGCTTAAAAAGTTTGTTGAGCTGTATAGTGAAATTATTTCCTTGTGTGAGACCTGAAGAGGGACAAGTAACTCTCATTTTCACTAAAATTTCTCTGATTTCAGGAGTTGTCTCCCCTTGAAAAGATCAATAATGGCGGATAAACAATGCGGCATGCAGTCTGGTCACCAACGGACAGTTTTGACACCCGTATACCTGGATTTCTACCAATTACCTCTGTAACCTTTGTTGTGTTCATCACACATGTAAGAAAAACAAGATTTTTCATTCAAAAAATTTTAATGAGCTAAATAATAAAGAATATAACATTTTTACATGTACAGACTCTCTCGTAACAGAAAATGTCACATTTTACACATACAATAATACAATAAATTTATTCACATGTCCACATTTTCCCCATTTACACAGTTGAAAATAATCAATGCATAATGAACCATAAAAACAATTATTACATGTAAGATAGTTCACAAAATATATTTTTAAATACAAATTTTATACATTTGAAATGCATGTACATATCATCAATGCCTCCCTTCACACACACACACACACACACACACACACACACACACACACACACACACACACACACACACACACACCCCCCCCCCCCTTCACAGTCTTACAATTTCCTTTTTAATTTTGGATCTCTTAATGATTTACTGTAAGTGTCTTTAGATTTTTTATCGTACAGCTGATATCTTTTAGATCTGTAGAATTTTCTTTGAAATTTATATTTTAACAGTTTTTGTTTCATTTTAAAGTAATTTTGTCTATTTTGTTGTTGTTTTAGATGCTGGACCACTCTACTTCCTTTGACAACAGGTGCCCCTACAGATTCACAAAGTTCCAGTGTTGAGTTTCCATGACACCTAGCTAGTGAGTTCACAACTTTATGTATTCTACTTTCAAAATTCCTACTACTTGTAATACATTTTGGATTTGATTTTTAATATGCCCTATTTACAGATTCAGATTTTTGTTTACAAGTATGATATTTGATTCTATCAAGATTAATTTTTCCTAAAGTCAAATTTATACGTACAGTTTTTTAACAAATATTTGTCTTTTTCTGTCATGTTTAATTCAAAGTCACTAGGCAACACTGAAGATTTCCACTTATTGCTTTTCAGTCCACGACAGGAAAAGGAATAGAGTTGACAGGACTTCCCGCACTGTCCCTGGTAGCAGTTTATGAGGGAACCAACCGCAGTAGACATAGCACGCTTCATCAAAGGTAAGTCGCCGGAGTAGTGTTTGTAGCAATTCTCGTACTCTGTCCTGCATCGAAGCTTCAGGTCCAAGGCAAATCTTCTCTGCATGGATTCTCTTATGGCCTTGGTTCTTCCCGGAAACATGTAACTGCTGAATGGAGCCTTAGCAGTCTGTTTTCTTTGAGAGTCAAAGAGGTGACACAAGTCCTTAAGGTTTTCAATCACATGTCCTTGTTTTTCAGATGCACCAGATGCAGCGACACTGTCTCCATCACTGGTGAAATGGGATATGACTAGTGGCCGGTCATCACTTTGTAACTCACCTACACAATTAGCGGCCCATCGCTTCTCGTCTCCAATGGTGGTCTCCGGAGGAATGGTTGCAGTGCAGTCTTCGTGTCCTGGGCAGGTAACTTCTTTTCCTTTGCTTCGTAGGTGTGCGCCTTTCTTACATAGTTTATTCCCACAGAAAACTGCTACCACATTCTTCCTCTGAGTTACATTTTCACTTACGGTATACGTCACTTGGATGGCAGCTTGGAATGGGGTTTTCCCAATGGTACTGAAGGTGGCATTATTGTAACGAGCATCTCCTTCCGCTCTGATGGGGGTATCCGGAGACCAGAAGAGCTTATGCGATAGTAATGCGTCCGTCGTCCGTCCGTCTGTCTGTCTGTAAACAATTTTTCAAAATGCTACTTTTCCTAGAGTTTTGGTCCGATTTCAATATAACTTGGCACACAAGTAGACTACACTAAGATACGTAATTCTGTGCATGGGTTTTTGATTTCGATGAACGGTGTTGCCGTGGTTACTAAAAATAGAAATTTCTGTGAAATTGTTTCAAAATGCTACTCCTCCTACATTTTTGGTCCAATTTCAATATAACTTGGCACACAAGTAGACTACACTGAGATACATAATTCTGTGCATCTGTTTCTGATTTCGATGAACGGTGTTGCCGTGGTTACTAAAAATAGAAATTTCTGTGAAATTGTTTCAAAATGCTACTCCTCCTACAGTTTTGGTCCGATTTCAATATAACTTGGCACACAATTAGACTATACTAAGATACATAATTCTGTGCATCGGTTTTTATTTTGATCACTGGCAAGGATCATTTTTCTATTTATTGCTGATTTAAAGTCTCAAGTCCCAACTGCTACTTTTCTCTTCCTTTGTTTTAAGTATAAACCAGTAGAGCTACAGTCTCGACAGAGACTTCTGGTTCATTAAGTTCTTGAATATTCTGCCAGATTTTCTTCATACTGTTTTTAGCTCTACTGGTCAGAGACCAGAAGAGCTTATGCGATAGTAATGTGTCCGTCGTCCGTCCGTCTGTCTGTCTGTCTGTAAACAATTTTTCAAAATGCTACTCCTCCTACAGTTTTGGTCCGATTTCAATATAACTTGGCACACAAGTAGACTACACTAAGATACATAATTCTGTGCATCGGTTTTTGATTTCAATGAACGGTGTTGCCGTGGTTACTAAAAATAGAAATTTCTGTGAAATTCTTTCAAAATGCTACTCCTCCTACAGTTTTGGTCCGATTTCAATATAACTTGGCACACAAGTAGACTACACTAAGATACATAATTCTGTGCATGGGTTTTTGATTTCGATGAACGGTGTTGCCGTGGTTACTAAAAATAGAAATTTCTGTGAAATTCTTTCAAAATGCTACTCCTCCTACAGTTTTGGTCCGATTTCAATATAACTTGGCACACAAGTAGACTACACTAAGATACATAATTCTTTGCATCGGTTTTTGATTTCAATGAACGATGTTGCCATGGTTACTAAAAATAGAAATTTCTGTAAAATTCTTTCAAAATGCTACTCCTCCTACAGTTTTGGTCCGATTTCAATATAACTTGGCACACAAGTAGACTATACTAAGATACATAATTCTGTGCATCGGTTTTTATTTTGATCACTGGCAAGGATCATTTTTCTGTTTATTGCTGTTTTAAAGTTTCAAGTGCCAACTGCTACTTTTCTCTTCCTTTGTTTTAAGTATAAACCAGTAGAGCTACAGTCTCGACAGAGACTTCTGGTTATTTACATCAGTTATAATTTTCCCCACTTTGTTGCAGGTCTGTTGCATGTTGGTGGCTGATGCTGGTTCAATATTTGCACCAAGAAGCATACCACGCATACCCTCTGTTGTAAGACTGGTACCCAGGTGACCGACAGCCATGGCCACATTCAGCTGTGCAGCTCTTCGTCCCCTGCCAGATCTTCTCACCTCTTCGTAAAGCTTTTCTCGGTGACTGGTATAGTGGCACTTCTTACATCGAATGGAAAGGATCCATGCCAGGCCTCGTTTTTCCTCCCCATGCTGAT
>NW_026933166.1:0-5376 GCF_032062105.1 Saccostrea cuccullata
ATTTTTTTTCCCCCTTTAAAATAAAAAAAAAAATTTTTTTTTTTTTTTTTTTTTTTAAATTTAAAAAAAAAAAAAAAAAAAAAAAAAAAAAAAAAAAACCCAAAAAACCTTTTAAATTAAAAAAAAAATTTGCCCCTTTTGGCCCCCAAAAAACAAAAAAAAAGTTTTTTTAATTTTTTAAAAAAAAAAAAATTTTTTAAAGGCCCCCTTTTTTTTTAAAAAAATTTTAAAAAAAAAAGGAAAAAAAAAAAATTTTTTAAACAAAAATTTTTTTTTTTAAAAAAAAATTTTTTGGGGGGGGAAAAAAATTTTTTTTAAAAAAATTTTTTTTTTAAAAAACCCCCCTTTTTTCCCAAAAAAAAGGGGTTTTTTTTTAAAATTTGGTTTTTTTTTTTTTCCCCCCCCCCCTTTTTTTGGGGGGAAAAATTTTTTTCCCAAAGGGGAAACCCTTTTTCCCCAAAAAATAAAAAAAAAAAAAAAGGGGTTTTTTAAAAAGGGGAAAAAACCCTTTTTTTAAAAAATTTTTTTAAAAGGTTTTTAATTTTTTCCCCCCCGGGGTTTTTTTAAAGGGGGGTTTTTTTTCCCCCAATTTTTTTTCCCCCCCCCTTTTTTTTCCCCCAAACCCCCTTTTCCCCCCCCGGAAAAAAAAAAATTTTTAAAAAAATTTTTTAAATTTAAAAAAAAAACCTGAATTATACCCTTTTTGGAAAAATTTTTTATATGTATATAAAAAAAAATCTCAAAAGATAAACCATTTATAGCGAAGCCCTGTAACCCATGGATTTCCCGGTTTTTTAAAACAGGAAAAATTTAAAAATTTTTTTTTTATCTTTATAAAAATGAAAATTTACTAAATATTAAAAAAAAAATGTGGTTTTTAACAAACACAACTCCACTAAATCCTCTTTTAACAAAGATTTCTTTTTTTTTCTTTAAATTTTAAGACAATACATACATCTTTTCAACAAAAAAATTTGTTCAATATTTTTGTCCTTGAATAAAAGTGATTTTTTTTTCACAGAGTGTAAAAAAAAAAAAGAAATGCAAAGTACTAGTACTAATGAAAGAAAGTTTTTTTTTAAATTAATAATTTTAAATGAATTTTTAATATCAAACATTAAAAATTTAACAAATATGTTAAAGTTGGCTTATTTTTCAAATATTTTTTCCTTATTGTGGCATTTAAAAGTATTTTTTTCAACATTATTTGACAGATTTTTTGCCGGGAAAAAAAAAAATAATAAACATTTAACTGTAAGCTTAAAGGTGTCCCTTTTTAAAATATTTGCAAGCTGAAACCGAAAAAAAATTTAAAAAATTATGAAAACCCATAAAAAATAAAGCATTCTTGAAAATTCAAAAATATTATTCGGTATTAACAAAGTACTGGCCCCAAAAACCCACGTATTTATCATATTTAAAAAGGGAATTAACCTTTTATCCTGGATTGGCTGTGGCGGGTCAAAGGGAAAAAAAATTTTTAAAATTTTTGATAGTGAGGAAAAAAAAAATTGATTTACAAATATACCAATCAGCTCAATGAGTTGCATTTAATGCATTTATAGGTTTTTTTTCATAAAATACTACATGTGTTTTTGAAAAGGCTAGTTTTTTTTAAATCGCTTTCAAAGACTTGATGCATTTTCCCCAAGCTTTTTAAAATTTTTAATACATTATTTACATTTATTATCTACTAATCCCATGCTAATTTGCCTACAAATGTTTAACAATGATAAAGATTAAATTTTTCCCCATTTTATTGAAAGGGTCCGTTTGTTCGATTTTCACCCGGTGTCCCTTGTCCTGAAAAATTTTAATGTTTATTCCTGGTAAAAAGCAAAATTTGGGTGTTGCTAATTTTAAACCCAACCCCTTAATCCTTTTTGGCGGTAGCCTTTTGTTTTTAAAGGTTCTTTAAACCAATTTGGGACCAAACCCTTTGTAATAAAAACCCCATGATCATAATTTTTAAATAACATTTTTTACCTTTTAAAAAGGAAAATTTTTTTTTAAATAATAATTTTCATCCTTTAAAAGTGATAAGGGGAAGGGGGTTTTAAATTTTTACCCCCTTGGGAAAAAAGGCCCCCCCACCTAAACATTTATTTTTTTTTAAAATAAAACCAAAATAGGCATATATCTCTTAACTAACAATCCATAACAAACAGCCAAAAACACAAATGTGTATGTGATCAATGAAGAATTTCAAGGGTTTAAATTTGTAACTATACTTACATGCTATGCATTGTACCCCTATTAAAGACTTTAAAAAACCCCCAAAAAAAAAAAACATAAAACAATTTAAAACAATGATGGCTTTTTTGAAAAAAGGGGCCCAAGTACATCTTTATAAAACACCATTTTGTACTTTGTATAATAAAGCAAAATCAAAAATATGACAATATTGTTTTTAAATATTTTTTTTGGGAAACGTATTCATTTGAATATAAATATAAAAAAAAAAGTGTGTTTTTGGGCGGAGCACTGGTTTGGGAAATGCCAACCCCTTTACAAAAAAACGCCTTCTATTGGTTTTCCCTTTTTGGCCACGCCTACCAAAAACAGGCATTTCCAAAATAAAATACGTTTCTATAACAATGCTTTGGCTTTCTACGAAAGGAGAATTTCTATAGTTTATCGAAAAATTTGGGTTTGAAAAGTTCAAAAAAAAAGGGGACCTGACTTACCCGGGCCGGGCTTTTTTTTTTTTTTCTTTACAGAAAGCTTTTTTCCAAATACCCTTTTTGTGACATTAGGCTAAATTTCATTATAATTTAAAATTTTTTTTTTTCATAAATCTTTATTTCATTTTTCATTATTATTCTGAATTTTTATCTCCAAAGTAATCATGTACTAGAAACTGAATTTTTTTTTTACTACTCCATTGTACTTTGTGGTAATGTCTCCTGTTATGGAAATTTGCTATTCTTTTGTTTAGTCTATTTATTTTACAACACATTTAGTGGATATAAAAAAAACATGCCATTGATGTAAGAAAATTACATAGGCCTAAATGAAATCCAAGGGAGTACAATACTGATAGTGATAGAATTTTAACCCCCTACTTTTCAAAAAAAACATTGATTTAACCAAAAGAAACCATTTAGCTTATTCTAAATTTAACTAAAATAAATTAAAACAATACGTAACACACTACATGAAACCCCAACAACACCGTAGCAAAAATGGAATAAAAGCAAGGGAATTAAATTTAAGGAATACATACAATTGAAATTCAGGGCCCAAAAAAATGTTAAAAAAAAATTTTAATCAAGTAAAAAGGGAGTTGTTTTTTGTCCTAGAAAGTAATTTATTTTTTGGGTTTTTTCCATCTGACTGACAATTTTTGGGTTTTGAATTGTTTCTTTTTTAAAGTGTTTCTTATATAAGATAATGGGCATCAAAAAATTTTTCATCCCCTAAACCCCGGCCCCCAATTGTTCCTTGGGGAAAAATTTTAATAGGAATCCGGACCTTTCCTTAGGGTGAAAGGGAACTTAAAGATTGATTAAAAAATAAAACCTTTTTAATTTAAAATTATTTTTAAAAAAGGGAAAAATTTAAACAATAAAGATGGAACTAGGAAAAAATTTGAACTCCCCACTTTAAAAAAATTCCCCAAAAAATAAAAATTTACCATATTATAACTGACTATCTGACTATTAAGGGACATGTATGGGGCTAAATTTGAAGAAGTCTTAAATTATTTCTTACATCCAAACCTTTCAAAATATTATAATTTTATTGGGGAAACTTCCCTTTAAAACTCCCAGACCAAAAAATTAAAAAAAATCTCCTTTTTAAAGGACAAAAAATTTTGGGGCCAACTTGGGGGTTTTTTTGTAAAAAAAAACTAAAAATTTTAAAATTTTGATATTCTATGGAAAAAAAACAAAATAAAGATTGATTTTGAAATGTCACTTTTTCCCCGGGAAAAATGTTCTCTCCTTTTAGGTCAAATCTTTTGTCACAGTAAAAATTTTTCTGACGAAAGAAATTTATTATGGACTACAGAAAAACCCAAAAAAAAAATTTTACAAACAAAATTCAATGTTTCCCAGTTCCCCACAGAATTTATTTCACAGTTAAGACGGTTTTTTCGGAAAAAGTTTAGGGCAGTTAGGAAAAAAGAAATATTTTTCATTTCGTTTTAAATTTTAATAAAATTTTTGCGTTTAAAAGCAAAAAGCCCTTTAAACGCATTTAAAAAAATTTCTTTTTTGAACTGGCCCCAAAAAGGGCTTTGGTGGGGTTTTTTTAAAAAAAAAAAAAAAAAATTTTTCATTTTATTTACTAAAATTTTTGGGAAAATTTTTTATTGAAAATGCTGCTACATTTAAAATTTATTGTTTAAAAATTTTAGTGCTAGTACAACGCAGAAATTTTGGTGATTATTAGGGGAAATAAAAAAAGTTTTTTATTATTTGCTTTTGCCTTTTTATCTGAAATTGAAAAAATTCAATTTTTAATTTTCCCTTTTTCTCTGTAATATCTGTTTGAAAGTTGGGGGAAAATTTTTTCTTGGGTAATTCTGGGGAAAGTAAATTAGGCAGGTCGATAGGTCGGCAAAGGGGGCCTTCGCCCTCCAAAAATTTTTTCCCTCTTCTTGTGTCTGAGCTAAGGAGGCAAAGGGGACGGGAAATCTTTTGCCCTTTCCTTTTGTGTTTGGTAGTTGGAGGGAAAAAAAGGGATAAAAAATTTTTGTAATTTAAATCTCCTTAGTTTCATTTTAAATGTCTAATTTTTCAATTTTATTTCACAATGAAATGGAAATATAAGGAAAACACTTCTAGTTTGGAATATGCCAAAAGACATCAACAATAAGTGGGAAACATGGGTTTTTTTAAAGGGGGAACCCGTATTAAAAATTTTCCCAAAGTTTCCCCCTTTTTGTTGATGCCCTGGCATACTCTCCCAAAATGGGCAGTGATTCCTTTAAAAAAAAGTTTCTAAAACGAAAAATATACACTGTTTCAAAGATCTTAGGTGAAGCTAAAAATTTTTTTTATTTGGAATTATGGGATAAAAACAATCTAAATTTTAATAAAATAACCTTAGTTTTTAAAAACCCTTTTTTGGGGAACTTTTGACATGGGTTTTTTTTTTTTTTTTTATTTTTTTAAAATTTTTTTTTTAAAAAACTGTGTATTCATTTGTGTTTTTGCGTAAAGGGCGCTATCCCAATGCTTAAAAAAAAGTATTTTTAAATTTGATCAATTAATTTTCTTTTTCCCCCAACAAAATTGTTTCACAAAAGGAAAAAGGGAAGCCCCCTCCATAAATTTGTTTTTTAAAAATTTGGGAATTTTATGCAATAAGACATTAACAAGTGCTTCAAGATCCCTAGCCGCTACTTGCCCCCTACTAAAAACTTCC
>NW_026933167.1:0-55020 GCF_032062105.1 Saccostrea cuccullata
CGACATGAAAACCACATTTTATAGTTTAAGATGGTTGAGATAAAGATCTTTAAATCAGAAATATATTACAACATATTAACTGATATAGAGTTATCGAAAAAAGACTTTTGGCCCCTTTTGGCCCCTAATACGAGTGCCCAGCCCCTATTTTGAGATCTCATCTGAAAGATTTTAAGATTTTCAACATTTTTTGTTCAATGACTATTCAGAAATTCTTTTTCGTTTTTTAGCTATTAGCAAAAGAAATATTTAGGGGCCAACCCTTTAACTCCTTAATGGGGACGTTTAAAGAAAAATGAAAAGTTGCATATTGTTCAGAACATTATTTTGAACATCTTTTGTTCAATATTGCTTATCAAAATATTTCTCCGTTTCGAGATATAAAGCATCAAAGATTTAGCATTCTGGCCCCTTGTGGCCCCTAATTATGTATCATAAGACATAAATATCATATTATATAGTTGTAGATTGTTAAGCTTAACATTTTTTGTTCAGTAATATATACCAAAATATTGTTTTCTAAAGAGTTATCGATTAAAGACTTCTGGCCCCTTTTTCCCCTTGATGTGATGAGTCAGCGCTTTTTTCTTGGTATTATATGAAAGATCTTGTTGTTCTGCACGGATAATGTTCAGTATGTTTTGACAAAATATTTATACTTTAAAAGATATGATGTGAAACGTCTAAAAAAATCAGTAATGATTCGTGTCCTTAATTTTGACCCCTACCGAGCTTCCATACTAAGCACTTCCGGAAAATACCCTGACCCAGGTGCAATATGGCAACATGTCCTCTACCATCCCTGAAAATTTCAGCTTTCTAGGTTGAACCGTTTTTGAGTTCCATCACAGACAAGGAGGTCACCTAAATTTTGATCAAAGGGCGATAACTCACGACCGGAAGTGATTTTTTCAAAATCGACGCGCGGGTACAAACTTCAGATAGAAACACGTCAACACCGAAAATTTGAACTAAATCGACCGAGCCATTTCCGAGAAATCTTCTGCACAAAATCGGTAAGGAGAAAAAAGAATAATAATAATAATAAAAGTGAAAAAGAAACCGAAGAATAATAGAAGGGTCTTCCGCTGAAGACGGAAGACCTTAATAATAGGTAAGAAAAAAAAGTGAAAAAGAAACCGAACAATAACAAGAAGGTCTTCCGTTGAAGACGGAAGACCTTAATAATAAAATTGAAAAAGAAACATAAGAATAAAAGAAGGGTCTTCCGCTGAAGACGGAAGACCCTAATAATAATAGGGAAAAAGAAACCGAAGAATAACAAGAAGGTCTTCCGTTGGAGACGGAAGACCTTAATAAAAAACAGAGTAAAAACAATATGTTCCCCAACTTCGTTTGGGGAACATAAATATTGTTGTTTTTTGCTCAATACACAGCCCTAATAAAAATGATATACGAAAAAAAAGTACAAGGAATGATTCTGACTGGGTTTAACATTCATTCGATTGATCATACAATTGCACTTCATTTTCAAAATGTTGTTAGGTTACTGGTATGACTATGTTTCTTTTGCACTGATGTTACAATTTATTAAAAGCGTATACATTGTATTAGCAAAAGTAATTATCATTTACCTTTCTTGGAATAAAGACATGTTGACCCTTGAGATAAGATTTCCTCTCTGTCCATAAAAGTGTTACACTGGGGTCCAACAAATTCTGTTCTAAAAAAAGACATTAGGTATTATGGATATAAAAAAATGTTGTAATTAAAATCCATATATTTCAAACATGTCTGTAATGACCGACATAATGCAATTTCAAAGCAAAATAATTACATATATATTATATAAGAAGATAATTTTTGTAATTTTCATTGGCTGAAAGGATGTCACGTGATATTCCTCCTTTTGTGATATCGACGCGAAAGTGTGTTGGCAGAAAATGATGTGGAACAACACAGCGTTTGGTGCACTGAAGTTACGTAGAATATAAGATGCGTGTTTTTAACAATTGTGATGTAATGACAGCGAAGTCTGTTTAGTTAGGACTGTGTCATTGCATTAACTTTGTGTGATTATATATTATTATACTTTCATGTTCAATACTAAAATCTGATTGGTTTAGACGCAGTTAACAATCCGATCTATTACCCTCAGCCTTAGCAACACATGTGGCAACGGGTAACACAACGGTAATGCCACATGCGTGGAAATTATGCGTGTACAGTTCACCGTAGAATTCTCAAAACGTCAGTTGCGCGTTTGAAAGAACCGGAATAAACTTGACGTCAATAAAAGCTTGCGTCCGATGTAGCTTACTTGAAAACAACAAACGACAGACGAAACATGCTTGCGAGTGCAGAAATAATGAAACCGCTGATGCGTCGGTTGACAATGGTTTTCCTTGGGGTGTCAATTTCAACTGTTACCCTCCAAAACAGGCACCATTTATATAATATATAACTATTATGGACTTCAGTGAATGCTCAAATTATGTCATTATAAGGACTCATGGCAATTGATATTATATTGACCTCAGACAAAGGAAATGATAGTGACTTCACAAGCTCAGTCACTATCACTTTCTGAGTCTTTGGTCAATATCAATTGCCATGAGTCCATATAACCATATATTATATAACTTTGTGAAGTCCGGTAATCTGATTGGTCAATACAAAGTCATTATATTTCTTAAACAATCTCTGAAAGCCAATAATGACTTTCACGTGCTGCCTCGTTTTCACTTTCAATTTAAGACTAACCTCTGCATGCTCTGTGCGAAGAGAAAATTTGGACGACTGCACATTCATTCGATAGAATTTTTTGACGCCGTAACTTGGACCCACAATGCATCACTTGTTAAAGCTACGTTCTTGCAAGAATAGCAGCAAAAGTTCAACTAAAAGTAAACATGCCCTGATTTAATGGATAAACATTGAAGATAAATATAGTAAACAAAACGTTCTTCATTTACTTTCAGCACTGTTCAGGCTTCTTTTTGGAAATGTATTACTTACATTTATAAGAGGTAATGTGACATCAGAGTCTAGACACACTAAATGTCACGTGCAGTTTAATGAGCCTGATCTAAATAACAAAATAAATATCTGTGCTCGCCATAACGGTTGTATCGTCAACATATTAAATTTAATTTTTCTACAATTATTAATTAATTGTGCCAAACAAATTATCATTTTCCTTCACTAATTTTCAGGTGTTCCATTTGTTTACATTTGGATTTTTTCGGTCTGACAAAATTTGATTGTCCTGTTTGTTGATTAATTATACAGGACCGAATGCCCTGTGTGGTAAAAAAAAAACATTCACATAGACTGTATTGATGTATGAATCACGCAGACTTCAAGTAGGCATATTTTTCAAGAAGCTTTAGTGCTTCATGATATATGTCTAGGACCATTGTATGTAAGTTGTGGGTGAGCAAATCTATAAACATTTAACTTAGCATTTAGCTACTGATAGTCCCAAATTTCTCTTCACCTAAATATAGAGATCGAAGAGATCGCTATAAATCTATATAACACTTTCAGTAAAGTTACACATAGTAAACTAACATAAAAACAAGATTACGAGATGTTTAGAGGGTCAGTAGCTAAATGTAAACAGGCAACGTTACATGTAAACACGCGGGCTGGTGACAGTCATGTCACCGAAAATACATGTGCCATTTTAACCGACTTAGGCCTATAAAATTTAAAATGTAGGCCCCTAAATATCCGTCTGCACACAGAGTTTTCCATAAAGATAATTTAAAAAGTGTAAATACAAAATAAACAAACCTCAATACTGTTTTGAGCCTCCTCGTTGATCTTCTTGTCGTTCTTCCCTGAAATATTCTGGTTCTCTGAGTCTGTCACTGAAAATGCAGGGAACCAGCAGGCTAATTTATTAACTCGTGCACATATTTGTTGACTTAATTTTAAAAGGAAAAATACGAAATAAACTCATAAAAATATAAACGAAATTAAATAATATAAAAAAAATTAATATTACAGTTAAAAGTGGGGTTAAAACAACCAAACATTTTTCAGTTTCATTTGTTTGGGGATAGGGGGGGGGGGTTAAATCTCAAACGATTGTTTTATTTCTGTCACCGAATATTGCTGAAAATAATGCAGGGAACTACAGGTTATAGACTGCGACAATGAATTGTTGATTAGGCCTAATAGAAATACAAAATAAATAATGTTATGAAAAAAAAAGATTTTCCAACACCTTGAAATATAATATTTAAAGTTTTCGTGTACAGTGTAGGGGTAAGGTAATTGAAAAAAAGGGGGGGGGGGGTAGTACGTACAACCAAAACACCCTATCAGATTCAGGTTGGGCGAGGCTACCAACAAAAAATTGGTGATAAGCAAATGAAAAAAGATCATAAGGCAAAAGAAAGAAATGATCATAAGACTAAGAGGTAAACGTTATTTCTGAGGGGACCCAAGCATATAGCTTGAATAGGTGCCTCAGCTTGCGATGCTACTTTTTTCTATATTCGGCTTTGTCTTTAAATTTTGTTTGTGGACTTGTGTAAAAGAATATACTGATATCAACTTTATTTCGAATTTCCTTCAGGTTCAAATACGTATTTATAATCTTTCCTTCTTCAAAGTAAAATTACTACACCCCCCCTCTCCCCCCCCCAAAAAAATCAATGCTTGCCTTGTGTATTAAAAAAAAAATATTAAGTATCATTTAAGTTACTTACCGCAATACAACTCTTTCTCAACAATTAGGGGTGTTGAAAGGTCATTTTCTGAAAACTGAAGAGGCATTCCGATGGTATTCGGAACAAATGACGGATTGATTGATTGATTTTATATTGTTTAACGCCGAGTCAGCAATTTTTCAGCCATATTTCGGCGGAACAAATGACGGAAAGCACTTGCTAAGAATTCAGAACTTGATGCATAAATTTAGAATATTTTTCCTCTTTAGTTTTTTAACATAAAAAATGGAAAAATAAGTCGAAGAAACACTCATTTAAAATAATTTAACGCAGAAAAAATTATATATGCAAGATTTTTTGTTAAATTGCACGTTTTCCGTGGTCTCCACAATGCTGAAAAAATATCCTTTGAAATTATACACAGGTAATACATTCTTTTCTTTTTCAGGTAATATGAAAGAAATTTGACAACTTTTTTAATGTTAAATCGCAGACAAAAACATCACTTTTATCTAATGGAAGACTGTTTATTTACCAAAAACACGACATTTGAAATACTCATGAGGTCAAAATATTAGGGAGACCAAAAAAGGTCGCCTTAATCCAGCGGTCTCCCTAAGCCAGATAATATATCTTCCGTGGTCTCCCTAAGCAATATTTCATATATATATATATATATATATATATATATATATATATATATATATATATATATATATATATATATATATATATATATATATATATATATATATATATATATATATATTATACAATTATTGCTGTTTTTTCAGTCAATACAATGATTTAGCCATCTGAGGAGTGCAATATTCACTGAGCCCGAAGGGCGAGGTGAATATTATACTTCGAAGATGGCTAAATCATTGTCTTGACCGAAAAAAACAGCAATAATTGATTTATTATATGATTCACTGATAAAATAATACATCTCATTACTTGTTTGCATTTAATTAAGTCCTAGCCAAATACAAGAGAGAAGCAGAATTAAAATGTGAAAAAACCTTACCAGTCGTATCAATTTGAAATGGATTTTTTTTATCAATTTTAGTTGCCATGAAAAAATATATAATGTCAGTCTTTTTTATAGGATAGATTTTGAAAGGAAGGAGTATTATCAGGAAAAAATGACTGCCAAAAAATTTAAAAAAATTGTTGTTCAGTAAAAGTGTTGGAGGGGGGTCCCTGCATCCCCTCTTACCACCCTCACCCTAAAATATATATTCGTTTATGTTTTGTTCACATGAAAAAAAAAAACCATAGTCGTTTAAATAGCTTTCCAAAATAATTTGTATCAATTTGGAATTTCCCAATTTATTTTTAGATCAATGTAGAGGAAATAAATCCTTGTATTGACCTGGAACGTCACGTGCAGGTCAATACAACATAGTATTTTTCTAACATAGTTGGATCTCAGCCAATCAGAGAAATGGAAATTATTCAATCATATAATAAATTTATTTATTTATAAAATACTTAGAATTTACCAGTTGTCACAATGGTCTGGTAAATTCTCATTCGAAAGGTAATTCAGTTTATATGTCTGGAACTACAATTGAAAAGTTTCATTTTGATTGGTCAATTATCGGTGTGATACCCTTTGTCGACTTTAAACCTGTCTTGTCTTGGTAAAAAAACCAATTTCAAGCTCGAGATTTAAATCAGTTGAAGAATAAAATGTCAGTAGGTATATAATGGAATCCTGCATAATGCTACTATCAAAGTCGAATGCAAGGACATGTATGCACATGCACACGCGTGCAATACGATCAGTGACATTTAGTTGATGTAATTGTAACTTCTATCATTCTTTAAGGAAATATTCGATGTTGAGTATTTAATAAAAATTCGGGAATAAGCACACTTGACACAAAAAATGGAGACGGGGAGCCTTTGGGGAATATAATATGTCTTCCAGGTTGGAAGCAAGTTAAATTCGTCCCTAGAACTTTGTTTTTAAAATTGCCTTCTCAAAAATATTTTGAGCAGAAAAGAAGAAACAGATGGTTAATAATGGAAACATAAAACCACCTATTGACAGAATGTACAATCTATTTTGAAACATTTATCGTCAAGCATGCTTATTAGAGAAATCGTAATACAAAATGTTGCAAACATAGTGATATCGTATAGCATTCACAGTTTAGAGCTCTGGGATATATATGTAGATATCTGAAGGACTGCTGTTCATCAGCTGCTCTTCAATCTAAAAAAAAAAAACGATGCGATATCTCTGCATTTACTTGATTGTAAGTATCACTTTTGATTATTTTTCTCTTTCAATTCTTGTCCATTTCTGTGCACATATTGTGTAAAATCAGATAAAAAAAAAACCCCTCTATGCATAACTTGAATTACCTCTGTTAAACATAGCTTATTGACGATTAATAACTGTCTATTGCTGTCTAAAAATTGTCTTTAAGACATCTTTAAGCAACAATTAATTCTATTTACTAATGTTCTGAAGAACTGCTACTTTGTACGTATATCTTTTTATGAAGCCTTAACGTACAGTGCTGCTTTGGGAAATAATGCCTACATTTCTATAAACCCCACTGTCGATATCCTTCATTCTTCATCACATTGTGTGTCAATAGCTTGATTCATTTTAGAAATTGTTTTGATGGGAAGTATTGCTCTTATGTATTCAAATCAGCTCTTAAAGAAATAAATAAATTCTATTGTTATTACATGTATAATATAAATACATTGTTTCTCATATAATGCATAACATGAAAAATACGTCACATATTTTGTAATTAATAGCAATATTCGAATGTAGAAAAATGAAAAAAAAGTAGCCTCAGTTGGCTGTACGTATTGTACGCTGTACAAAACAGATTTGTTTGAAATTCCGTTTTTTGTCCTATACCTGAGATGAGGATAAAGATATCAAATCTAAAAATGTGAAAAAATGAAAAAAATATGATTGGACATTAATTACGTCATGGTCATCAAAACATTTACCAATAATCTATAGTCAAATTCAATTTAAATCAAATAGACCTTAAAAAGCGCTAATTACATGTAGCAACATTTTTACAAAACGAACTGCAGTGACAGAATCCCAACACCCCCAAATCTCAAAGGGTCATCAATATTACTATTGATTATGAGCTTTTAAACACGTGTAGCTCTGAAACCTGTACCTTTAAAAAAGTCCTCAAAACTGTTTCTGTTCTTTTTTCGATATTTATAAGAATTTTAAGATGCAGTTGTTTCCAGCACTTTCATATCCGTGAATTTGACTTAAAGAGAAAAAAATCAATTTTATATCAAATATGCATATCCTTGAACTTTCTCAATCATTGTTTTTATGTTTAAAATTTGACAAATAAGAAACAATAAGTGTAATGAAAATCTGCTCGGTAGAACTCAGGAGAGAACCGATGTATGCATTTACAAATAACAGAATTGCAATTTATCAAAGTGCACACTGTATTAAAGAATATCATACCTGTATTTCTTTAAAAAAAATCAATAAATAAAAGTTCATTTGCTCGCATCTATGCGTATGAATTGTACTAAAATGATTTGTAACGGAAAGCAGTTATAATTCTATTCATTGACGTCCATCTTGTAGGAGTTATTATTGTTGTGTTAAGTAGACTGGGTGGATTCTTGTTGCCTTCAATCGGAAGGCAAATATTCAATTCCCTTTTACAATGCCTCATAAAGCTAAAAAAATCCAACATGTGTTTTGACACCTTCGCCAAACGCCTGGTACTATTTCATAAAAATTTCCTCAGACGACATGCATCTGCAGGCCCCATTGTTTAACGGTCTTAATTTTACGTCGATTTTTTTTCGGGGGGGGGGGTTATTGTGTGTTATTTATTAAGTGATTTAAAAAAAAAGACGCAACCAACACCAACGACAACGATATCTAACATATTTTGTAAGAAATAAGTATTTGAAGTTGTGTTTGATCGCTAAAACATGTTTGTAACATTGTAAGTCATATACATATGTCTGTATCTTTAGATTTATATGTGCATGTTTGTATCGTTAGATCTATAAGTGTATGTTTGTGTCTTTATAGCTATATGTGTATATTTAAATCTTTAGATCTATATGTGTATATTTATATCTTTAGATCTTTATGCAACTGTATGTGTCTCTGTCAACGGCAAGGCGAGGCATGTCTAAAAAGTTTAAATTCGGACGTGGGCTGGGTAAATATCATTTGAAAGCATCTCTCTCTTTTGCTCTCTATCTCTGTAAAAATGATTAAGCTTAAGCTTTTCCAATTCTAAATTTGACAATTTATTTCAACGGGATTTGTTGTGCTGCAAGTAGTTTAATCTAAACTGTACAAATAAGACAATATTACCTACAATTATCATATCAAAATTTCACTTTTTTTAGAAAAAGACAAAAATATTTCTATTGATACATAAGATATATGTTTATGAAAGTTGTATCCAGAAGATATTTTGAAATAACATTTAATACGGATTATTATTTTAGATGTATTATGCAGTGTTCTGCACACAATTCATGCATTCGTGTTGATTTTTAAAAAAAAATTCTTCTCCATTTCTGTTAAGGATCAACAGTGCATTGTGGATATGACACAATCTCTAGTCCCCACCACTTGAATTTCTATTTCAGCATTATAATCAAATTTAAAAGTAACAGCGCATTAAAACATGGAAACAAATATTATTAATTATTTGCATGTATAACAATTCTTAAGATATTTTTACAGTGGATGAAGACCACTATGAACAACCAGACGGAAAGACAGGATTTAAAACTTTGAAGTAAGAATATATCATATACACATGCCGTGTTTTCAGTTAGTTGAATATTATTCAACTAAGTTATGTTAAGGAAGATCAGAGTTCACTTTTGTGATAGTATTGGAAGTTGAATTGTGACGTCATAAAAAAAATTTGGAATCGACAAAAATCTACTTTTCAGTTAAAACTACATGATAATGCGAAAATAAAAAAATGCATTTATTTTGTTTTATTATTTATCTATGAATCTTGTAAAATCAAAATGTTTGATAATAATACTCTTGAGTAATAGAAGAAAGTCTTTTGTCAACTTTGACGTCACCGGCTTTTACATGACGTAGCACAGAGGACTAGATTCACTGTTTTAATAATAACGAAAACATTAAAATAAATATGAAATCCTCGCTATTTTTTAAATCTAATCATTAGAAGTAAAAGACACATATAGTAATTACAATGTATATGGAATGTGAATTTATCTAGAAGCACTAGGGCTGCACAGGTACAAGGAATGTATAAAATGTGAAAAATTGCGACATCAATCAACCTAACTTGTAAGAGATTTATTAGGACCCGACACTCCACACGAATCAAACCATACTTTGCCAACCACAGATGTATCAAAAAGTGTAAACACCTGAACGAAGCACTAAATATGTCCTCAATTTATTAAAATACCTACTAAATGATAATGAATATGTCTTATTAGCCAAAGGGCTTAAATTCATTCCAACACCAAAACAAAAAAAAAAAAAAATCAAAAATACACCCATCTAAAACTTTGAAAGGTTATCAAGCCCCATACACATTTAGAACGCTTGAAGAATACATTGACAAAACAAAGTTGGAATTAACAAAGACAACCATTCTAAGACAA
The DNA here is from genome assembly GCF_032062105.1 of Saccostrea cuccullata. Lineage (NCBI taxonomy): Eukaryota > Metazoa > Mollusca > Bivalvia > Ostreida > Ostreidae > Saccostrea > Saccostrea cuccullata. Next base: position 10,284 of record NW_026933167.1, read on the forward strand.
CCTTATTCATAGCAAAAGAAACGCACTTTCTTCGCTTAAAACTAAACCCAATGCTGTCTTTAAAAAAAGGACAAAGGCAATAATGTAGTTATAATGGAAGAGAATCGGTACATATCTGAAGCAGACCGTCAGTTACTCTCAAAGCATTATATGTAAGTTGAAAACCCAAACTTAATATACTTGCATGATCTTAATTAAACAAGAATAACTGAAATGCACTCCAGGGGTTCCATATATAAAAGTACTCTAATATATCTCAGAGAGAAAAAACCCGTCACTGAAATGCAGCCAGTTTTATCTGCTCCCTAAAACACATTAACTTCAAGACAATGTCCGAAATGCCCTACTTAATGACCTATGCAGTATCACACGATTACCACCTGGGCGGCCAATCAATGCATTTGAAATGTCTCATTCATCCGTGAATTTCCTTGACAGAACGGTTTTCAAAGGCAATATATATTGTTTCATTGTCAGAAACTTGATATCAAATCTTACATCAAACCAACTAATAATTTTCAATACCTTAAACGCATTCCAAAATCAAAACAGAAAATCTTTTTTTCTGTTTTAAGCATTTTGCCCTTAGGTTTTGACAAAACTCAACAAATAACACAGTTTACAAGATATTTATTGGTGCGAATATCAAAAGTTTAATGAACGCAAACCATCGTTCACATAGCTAGATTTTACGGAGTAAATTTCCTCCCAAAACTATCACTGAAACAGTTTTCACTACCACATTACAACTTTAAAAAGGCATAAATCTACAGGGTAAATTTCCTCTCAAAAATGACACTGATACAGTTAACATACAGTAGTCAATTCAAAAGCGACTATCCTTGATATAACAAGATTTTACGGAGTAAATTTCCTCCCAAAGAATATCACTGATACAGTATTCACTACAACAATTACAATTTAGAAATAGCAAAAATCTACAGAGTAAATTTCCTCTCTAAATTCACATTGGTGCATTGTACATTCAGTATTTCAAAGCCAAAGCAACCATCGTTTACATAGCTAGATTTTACGGAGTAAATTTCCTCCCAAAGACTATCACTGAAACAGTTTTCACTACCACATTACAAATTGAAGAAGGCAAAAATCTACAGAGTAAATTTCCTCTCAAAAATGACATTGATACAGTGTAATAGACAGCTACATTTTAGGGGGTAAATTTCCTCCCAAAGAATATCATTGATACATGTACAGTGTTCACTACTAACATTACAGTTTGAAAAAAGCAAAAATCTACAGGGTAAATTTCCTCTCAAAATGACAATGATACAGTGTAATAGACAGCTACATTTTAGGGGGTAAATTTCCACCCAAAATATGTCACTGATGAAGTGTTAACTACTAGCATTGAAGTTTGATAATAACAAAAAAAATCTACATAGTAAACTTCCTCTCTAAATTCACATTGGTTCATAGCACATTCAGTATTTTAAAGCCAAAGCAACCATCGTTTACACAGCTAGATTTTACGGAGTAAATTTCCTCCCAAAGACTATCACTGATATAGTGTTCACAACTACATTACAATATGAAAATAGCAAAAATCTAGAGAGTAAATTTCCTCTCAAAATGACATTCATACAATAATCATACAGTAGTCAATTCAAAAGCAAATAGCCTTTATATAACAAAACTTTACAGGGTAAATTTCCTCCCAAAGACTATCACTGAAACAGTTTTCACTACCACATTACAAATTGAAGAAGGCAAAAATCTACAGAGTAAATTTCCTCTCAAAAATGACATTGATACAGTGTAATAGACAGCTACATTTTAGGGGGTAAATTTCCTCCCAAAGAATATCATTGATACATGTACAGTGTTCACTACTAACATTACAGTTTGAAAAAAGCAAAAATCTACAGGGTAAATTTCCTCTCAAAATGACAATGATACAGTGTAATAGACAGCTACATTTTAGGGGGTAAATTTCCTCCCAAAATATGTCACTGATGAAGTGTTAACTACTAGCATTGAAGTTTGATAATAACAAAAAAAATCTACAGAGTAAACTTCCTCTCTAAATTCACATTGGTTCATAGCACATTCAGTATTTTAAAGCCAAAGCAACCATCGTTTACACAGCTAGATTTTACGGAGTAAATTTCCTCCCAAAGACTATCACTGATATAGTGTTCACAACTACATTACAATCTGTAAATAGCAAATATCTAGAGAGTAAATTTCCTCTCAAAATGACATTCATACAGTTACATACAGTAGTCAATTCAGAAGCGACTATCCTTTATATAACAAGATTTTACGGAGTAAATTTCCTCCCAAAGAATATCACTGATACAGTATTCATTACAACAATTACAATTTAGAAATAGCAAATATCTACAGAGTAAATTTCCTCTCTAAATTCACATTGGTGCATTGTACATTCAGTATTTCAAAGCCAAAGCAACCATCGTTTACATAGCTAGATTTTACGGAGTAAATTTCCTCCCAAAGAATATCACTGATACATTGTTCACCACTACATTTCAAAATAGAAAAAAACTCTAAAGAGTAAATTTCCTCTCAAAATGCACGTCAGTGCATTGTACATTCAGTATTTCAAAGCCAAAGCAACCATCGTTTACACAGCTCGATTTTACGGAGTAAATTTCCTCCCAAAGTGTTCACAACTACATTACAATATGAAAATAGCAAAAATCTAGACAGTAAATTTACTCTCAAAATGACATTCATACAGTAAACATACAGTATTCAATTCAAAAGCAAATAGCCTTTATATAACAAAACTTTACAGGGTAAATTTCCTCCCAAAGAATTTCACTGATACAGTGTTCACTACTAACATTACAGCTTGATAATAAAAATAATAAGGGTAAATTTCCTCTCTAAATTCACATTGGTGCAATGTACATTCAGTATTTGAAAGCCAACGCAACCATCGTTTACATAGCTTGTAGATTTAATGGAGTAAATTTCCTCCCAAAGAATATCACTCATACAGTGTTTACTACTACAATTACAATTTGAAATTAGCAAAAATCTACAGAGTAAGTATCCTATCAAACATGACATTGATACACTGTATATTGGGTCCTTTCGACAGCTTAACTTTACGGGGTAAATACCACCCCCCCCCCCCCCCGCAAAGTATAGCACTGATACACATGTACAGTTTTCAACATATCTATAAAACGTTAACATTTTTAAGTTAACAAAATCTACAGAGTAAATTTCCTCTCAAAAATGACATTGATGCATTGTACATTCAGTATTTGAAAGCCAAAGCAACCATCGTTTACATAGCTTTTTGATTTGACCATGTTTACGGAGTAAATGTCCTACCAAAGAATATCAGTGATACAGTGCTACCTACTAACATTTACAGTTTGAAAATAGCAAAAGTCTACAGCGTAAATTTTTTCTCTTAATTCACATTGGTTCATTGAACATTCAGTATTTCAAAGCCAGAGCAACCATCTTTAATATACTAGATTTTACAATCATTATTTGCAGTAAGAAAATAAACATTATATATAGAAAACAGCAGAACATCAGAGGGTTAATTTCCTCTAAAAATAAATTGATACAATATACACTTTTTACAGGAAAAAAAAACATACATGTTACATCTTATTGAAAAAAATATTTTCGAGAGACATTTTCATCTCAATATATTAATAATGTAATACATTATTTTTTAATCTATAAATCAACAACATATAATCCATACAAACGCATACAGTTTTTTTGACTGATTTCAAGCCGTATTCAACGAGCGAAGAGGTTTCAATGCGCATGCAGTAGCATGTTGACGTCACAAACAATATTCAAAGTATGTTGAAAACTGTATTGTCCAGTCTATATCCGAGAAGGAAAAAGGAGAAGGAGGCAAGTCCCTCTCTTGATTATTGTCAAACAATTTGATTTCAAACACATCTATCATATTTACTTTCTTTGACCGAAGCTCCACTTCTATGCTTTCCTTATTTCTTATGCAATTGAACACTTGCTGAATGCATTTCCAACATGTCCAAAAGAAATCTGGCCACCATATTCTGAACAAATCCATAGTTGACCTATTGATAAAATTTTTAGACTCGTAAATCATCTCATATAATTGTTTTTAAACTTTCAATTTTTCAAAACCCATGGGCATTTATTTCTTCAGGCATGTCGGATTACATGTTGTGCACAATTTTTGTAAAATCGAAAAATAGTCTTTCCGTTGGTTTTTCGTATGGAAATTTCATTCATCTAAAGAACACATACATATACCCCCAGTCTACATACACATTTAGACAAACTAAGACAAGATAAATTTTATTTGAGGATGATGTCAATTTTCTCATATAAAACCAGATCATATACTATTGCATTAATCACGATTTTGCATTCAGATTAGTTCAAACAGGACATATGCAATTAAGACACTAATTACTACGCCTTGAATTTTAAAAGGGGAGTTCAGAGAAATAAATGAAAGCAACTACCTTGACCAAGGATCGAAATCCTCATGAACTGTAGTTAAGGGTAGAATTCATTTGAAGACACTACCTTAATTACACTTATCGTAACATATACATAATAATATAATTGTAAATATACCTTTATTGTTCAATGTTTGGTCTTGGTTTAAATATTTCTCCATTCATCAGAAAACAGTCACTTTTATGTCCAGTCGTCACTTTAACCACTCCTGAAATAATTGCGTTCACAGAATGTGGGGCAGTCTAACTTGGTTTTCTTTCCCTAACTTGCTACGTGTTCTCTGTGACTTTGAAGTAGATGAACCACTGGGCACAATGCAAATATCCGATGCCGCCAATTTCAAAACTGCCATACACACAAATCATTATGTAGGATGTAAAACGGGAAACGGAAAAATAAACTGTTTTAACACAGAACTGAAAACAAATCCATCGTTTTCAAGATAAATGAATTAGATTGTTGTGAGAGAAAATTGAGATGGTCTGCTTCTCATCATTCCACCATTTTCTTTTCCGCTGTATGAATCCCCGCTGTTACACTTGTTATCAACCCTTTGTATTGGATAGAGCTGCGGCCATGTCATAATAATCTGACCTAAATTAAGCTGTAATTTCAACATTTTCTCACCATCAAAATCTAAGCCCGTCAAAAGCACAAGTTGCCATACTCATGATATTATTATTTATAATTTGTTGATATTTAACATTATACTCTGCTGCAAGTGCATTTACATTATCTACTCGTGTCGTAGTATTTATTATTTTTTGTAAATATGCGGTTTCAAAGATCATGAAGATGTGAAAAAAAAATCACGGAGAATTATTCCTTTTCGATGATATATCTACACTAACACAATGAGATTAAAAAAGAGAAAAATAAGCTTTATAAAAAAAACTTTTTTTGACAATAGAACTCCAATAGTGTAAATGATTTGCTTTCTTTATGCCAGTGTCTTTCGATCATATTGTAATTTATTATTTACAGATTATTGGATGTCAGACTGCAAAAATTGTGAAGAATGATAGTAAAAATTTGAAATATATATTATTTTATGTAGCGTAATTACAGTTACACAATCTGTCTATTTCTTTTTTGATTTAAACGTGCCTTTTTTTAACTTTTAACACTAATACTGTATAATTTATATATTTACAAATTTAAAGAATATACATGTATTAAAAAGAATTTAACTACAGGGGAACTTGGATAAGGCCGAGATTGTCTTTTCTTTTACACTGGCTGATATCGAATTTTTTCATTAAGTTGAATTCCCGAGTGTTTTAGCATTACTCTCTTTGAAATATTTAATAATTAAAAAATGCACAGATAGACTAAATTATTTTTGAGAAATTAAAAGATAAAACTGTTTTTAGCAAAACTTTTCGACAACAGATCTTACATGTCTTGTCGAAAGTGTTCGGGAGAAGTTGCCAAAATAAAAAAAAGACATTCTATCTTAGTTCAAAATATAGTGTCTACAAAGTTACTTTCTTTATTCCATGTTATGCAAAACAATCCCACATAGTTAAGTACATATGGTTATCAGATCTTCCACCCATTAATTCTCGATTAGGAGCAATATGTGCTCAGCATGTATTCTTTATGTCTATGGAGGTATCACGTTGCCCATCCTGCAGAAGTCGATCGCCATTACTTTCAGTCACTCAATTAAATGAAAAAAAATACACTTTATTGCCTAGACATCAAGAAAAATTATTTTTTTTTAATTTTAAAAATGATGTACATATTTGAATTTTTAAGTCCAGAACAAAGTTTTATCAGTATTGCTTTTTCCTTATGAATTATTTTATTTTTGTTATATATTTTTAAAAGTTGTTTTTAGCAATATAGATAGATATCCTTTCTAAGAAAGGAAACATGCAAAGAAAACTTTAGCATTCTATCAGGAGAGCGAACTCAATAAAAGCCGAATTAACGTTAATCTGTGAAACTTCCCCGAGAAATCTTGGCGAGGCAATTAATGTCTTAAGTTAATTGGGTTTAAAACAAAAGTACAAAACTAGTTATTAAGAAGCCTTTGCACCCATTCTTTTTTAGGGGGGGGTCATATTAACCAAATACTGAAAAACGTAAATTAAAGAAAAAGAAAGTTATAATAATTATTAATTGTAGTAAACTAAATCGTTAGTAGAAATAAGCTGTCTTTCAATTTTTTATTTACTTATTTCCATATAATTTTATTTCCCTTAGTAAACTGCCGTAAACTGTCTTGCCAGCGTTTGGGGAATATGGGTGATTTGCATCAATTACACTTTTATTGACTTCATCGGTGTGCGTCAATCGGACAAGATTTCTTTCCATGTAAATGTTAACTATTCATATTTTTGTAACATCCTGAAAAATAAACATTTTCAATAATGTATTAATTTATTACTGTCACATGAAATAATTATACATGCATATGCGATACATGTAGCAGTAGAGTATATGTAAAACATGTAAATAGTAAAATGGATAAACTTCAATGGATTTACATTATTGACAATTTCTCAGAGGTCAGCTTGCACCTTCAGGTTTGATAGATAATATATCTAGATGCTTACAAAATTTAAGAATAACAGTCTTAGTAATTAAGATCAGATGTATAACACCCAATACACCATTATCGAATACAAGTCGTAAATAATAAATTACAGTTAGGAATAGAAAATACAGGCATATAAAAAGGAAGGCGATATATATTTTTTCTATTTTAAATGATTTACATTATTTGAGTTTTTAAAATTAAAAGTTCAAAACAAGTTTTATCAGTATTGCTTTTGCGTTAGCTTTTTCTAAAGTCTATTTTTCTCTTTTTTGACCTCATGGTGTTAGTGTCGATAGATCAACTAAAAAGAATAACAGTCCATGATTTTTATCACATCTTTGAAACCTCAATCTCGGTTACTGCTGCATGAGAAGATAATGTTTATGCAATTGCAGTTGAGTACTGAGTATATGTTACATATCAACAAAATGTAAATAGGGCGACCTGTGTTTTGTCGGGCTTAGATTTTGATGGTGAAAAATGTGAACTTACAGCTTGATTTAGGTCAGAAAATTATGACATGGCCGCAGCTCTATCCAATACAAGGGGTTGATTACAAGTGTAACAGCGGGGATTCACGCACCGGAAAAGAAAATGATGAAATAAGAAACAGACCATCTCAATTTTCTCTCACAACAACCTATTGACGCTAATTCATTCATTTATCTTGAAAACAATGAATTTGTTTTCAAGTTCTGTGTGAAAACAGTTTATTTTTCCGTTTCCCGTTATTTACCCCACATGATGATTTGTGTGAAAGGCAGTTTTGAAATTGGCGGCATCGGATATTTGCATTGTGCCCAGTGGCTTATCCACTTCAAAGTCGCAGAGAACACGAAGCAAGTTAGAGAAAGAAAACCAAGTTAGACTGCCCCTCAATAAGTGATCGCAATTATTTCAGGAGTGGTTTAAGTGACGACTGGATATAAAAGTGACTGTTTTCTGATGAATGGAGAAATAACGAAACAAAGACCAAACATTGAATAATAAAGGTAAATTTACAATTATATATGTATATGTTACGATAAGTGTAATTAAGGTAGTGTCTGGCATATGAATTCTATCCCTATCTACAGTTACATGAGGATTTCGATCCTTGATCTAGGTGGTTGCTCTCTTTATTGTGTGAAATGCTAAACACTTTGGTGATCATTTTATTTAGTAAAACTACCTGCATGTACATGTTATCATTTACCTCTCTGAACTCCCCTTTTGGCGTTAGTAATTAGTGTTTTAATTGCAAATGTACTGTCTGAACTAATCTGAATTCAAAATCGTGTTTAATGCAAAAGTATATGATCTGGATTTATATGAGAAAATTGACATTATCCTCAAATAAAATTTATCTTGTCTTTGTTTGTCTAAATGTGTGTGTAGACTGGGGGTATATATACGTGTTCATTTTCATACGAAAAACCAACGGAAAGACTCTTTTTCGATTTTACAAAAATTGTGCAAGCACCACTGCTCGACTGTGGTGCGCAACATGTAATCCAGCATGCCTAAAGAAATAAATGCCCATGGGTTTTGAAAAATTGAAAGTTTAAAAAAATTATATGAGATGATTTACGAGTCTAAAAATTTTATCAATAGGTCAACCATGGATTTGTTCAAAATATGGCGGCCAGATTTCCTTTGGACATGTTGGAAATGCATTCAGCTAGTGTTCAATGGTATCAGCCATAAGGAAAGCATAGAAGTGGAGCTTCGGTCAAAGAAAGTAAATGTGATGGATGTATTTGAAATCAAATTGTTTGACAATAATCAAGAGAGAGACTTGCCCCATTCTCCATTTTTTTCCTTCTCGGATATAGACTGGACAATACAATTTTCAACGTACTTTCAGATATTGTTTGTGACGTCAACATGCTACTGCATGCGCATTGAACCCCCTCCGCTCGTTGAATACGGCTTGAAATCAGTCAAAAGACTGTATGCGTTTGTATAGATTATATGTTGTTTATTTATAGATTAATTAATAATGTATTACATCATTAGTATATTGAGATTAAAATGTCCCTCGAAAGTCTTTTTTTTCAATAAGATGTAACATGTATGTTTCTTTTCTGTAAAAAGTGTATATTGTATCAATTTATATTTAGAGGAAATTAACCCTCTGATGTTCTGCTGTTTTCTATATAATGTTATTTTCTTACTGCGAATAATGACTGTAAAATCTAGTATGTTAATGATGTTTGCTTCGGCTTTGAAATACTGAATGTGCAATGAACCAATGTGAATTTAGAGAGGAAATTTACCCTGTAGATTTTTTTTCTATTTTCAAACTGTAAATGTTAGTAGGTAACACTGTATCACTGATATTCTTTGGGAGGAAATTTATTCCGTAAACATTGTAAAATCAAATACGGTTCGGTTTCAAATACTGAATGTACAATGCACCAATGTCATTTTTGAGAGGAAATTTACTCTGCAGATTTTGTTTACTTGAAAATGTTAACGTTTTATAGATATGTTGAAAACTGTACATGTGTATCAGTGCTATACTTCGGGGGGGGGGGGGGGGGATTTAAACCGGAAAATTAAGGTGTCTAAAAGACCCAATATACACAGTATCAATGTCATTTTTGATAGGACACTTACTCTTTTGCTAATTTCAAATTTTAATTGTAGTAGTAAACACTGTATGAGTGATATTCTTTGGGAGGAAATTTACTCCGTAAAATCTACAAGCTATGTAAACTATGGTTACCTTGGCTTACAATGAATGTACATTGCACCAATGTGAATTTAGAGAGGAAATTTACTCTGTCGATTTTTATTACCAAACTGTAATGTTAGTAGTGAACACTGTATCAGTGAAATTCTTTGGGAGGAAATTTACCCTGTAAAGTTTTGTTATATAAAGGCTATTTGCTTTTGAATTGACTACTGTATGATTACTGTATGAATGTCATTTTGAGAGGAAATTTACTCTCTAGATTTTTGCTATTTTCATATTGTAATGTAGTTGTGAACACTATATCAGTGATAGTCTTTGGGAGGAAATTTACTCCGTAAAATCGAGCTGTGTAAACGGTGGTTGCTTTGGCTTTGAAATACTGAATGTAGAATGCGCCGACGTTCATTTTGAGAGGAAATTTACTCTGTAGAGTTTTTTCTATTTCGAAATGTAGTGGTGAACACCGTATTAGTGATATTCTTTGGGAGGAAATTTACTCCGTAAAATCTAGCTATGTAAACGATGGTTTCTTTTGCTTTGAAATACTGAATGTGCAATTAACCAATGTGAATTTAGAGAGGAAATTTTACCCTGTAGATTTTTGCTATTTTCAAATTGTATTTGTAGTGGTGAACACTGTATCAGTGATATTCTTTGGGAGGTAATTTACTCCGTAAAATCTAGCTATGTAAACGATGATTGCTTTGGCTTTGAAATACTGAATGTACAATGCACTAATGTGAATTTAGGGAGGAAATTTACTCTGTAGAGTTTTATTTTCTATTTTGAAATGTAGTGGTGAACACTGTATCAGTGATATTCTTTGGGAGGAAATTTACTCCGTAAAATCTAGCTATGTAAACGATGGTTTCTTTGGCTTTGAAATACTGAATTTGCAATGAACCAATGTTAATTCAGAGAGGAAATTTACCCTGTAGATTTTTGCTATTTTCAAAGTGTAATTGTAGTGGTGAACACTGTATCAGTGATATTCTTTGGGAGGAAATTTACTCCGTAAAATCTAGCTATGTAAACGATGGTTGCTTTGGCTTTGAAATACTGAATGTACAATGCACCAATGTGAATTTAGAGAGGAAATATTCTCTGTAGATTTTGTGCTATTTTCAAATTGTAATTGTTGTAGTGAATACTGTTTCAGTGATTTTCTTTGGGAGGAAATTTACTCCGTAAAATCTTGTTATATCAAAGATAGTTGCTTTTGAATTGACTACTGTATGTTAACTGTATCAGTGTCATTTTTGAGAGGAAATTTACCCCGTAGATGTTTGCCTTTTTCAAATTGTAATTTGGTAGTGAAAACTGTTTCAGTGATAGTTTTTGGGAGGAAATTTACTCCGTAAAATCGAGCTATGTAAACAATGGTTGCTTTGGCTTTGAAATACTGAATGTACAATGCACCGACGTGCATTTTAAGAGGAAATTTACTCTGTAGAGTTTTTTTCTATTTTGAAATGTAGTGGTGAACACCGTATCAGTGATATTCTTTGGGAGGAAATTTACTCCGTAAAATCTAGCTGTGTAAACGATGGTTTCTTTTGCTTTGAAATACTGAATGTGCAATTAACCAATGTGAATTTAGAGAGGAAATTTACTCTGTAGATTTTTGTTATAAAAAAACTGTAATGTTAGCAGTGAATACTGTATCAGTGATATTTTTTGGGAGGAAATTTACTCCGTAAAATCTAGCTATGTAAACGATGGTTGTTTTGGTTTTGAAATACTGAATGTACAATGCACTAATGTGAATTTAGGGAGGAAATTTACTCTGTAGAGTTTTATTTTCTATTTTGAAATGTAGTGGTGAACACCGTATCAGTGATATTCTTTGGGAGGAAATTTACTCCGTAAAATGTAGCTATGTAAACGATGGTTTCTTTGGCTTTGAAATACTGAATATGCAATGAACCAATGTTAATTTAGAGAGGAAATTTACCCTGTAGATTTTTGCTATTTTCAAAGTGAAACTGTAGTGGTGAACACTGTATCAGTAATATTCTTTGGGAGGAAATTTACTCCGTAAAATCTAGCTATGTAAACGATGGTTGCTTTGGCTTTGAAATACTGAATGTACAATGCACCAATGAGAATTTAGAGAGGAAATTTACTCTGTAGATTTTGTGCTATTTTCAAATTGTAATTGTTGTAGTGAATACTGTATCATAGATATTCTTTGGGAGGAAATTTACTCCGTAAAATCTTGTTATATCAAAGATAGTCGCTTTTGAATTGACTACTGTATGTTAACTGTATCAGTGTCATTTTTGAGAGGAAATTTACCCCGTAGATTTTTGCCTTTTTCAAATTGTAATGTGGTAGTGAAAACTGTTTCAGTGATAGTTTTTGGGAGGAAAATTTACTCCGGAAAATCGAGCTATGTAAACGATGGTTTGCGTTCTTTAAACTTTCACCAATAAATATCTTGTAAACTGTGTTATTTGTTGAGTTTTGTCAATACCTAAGGGCAAAATGCTTAAAACAGAAAAAAAAGATTTTCTGTTTTGATTTTGGAATGCGTTCTTAATAGAAACAGTGCACACAATGTTTCTGTGTTTAAAGGCTTCATCAAAGGAGAATGTATAAGACACTCCAAAAATACTAACGACCCATCATTTCTTAAAACAATTCTACTGGATTTCATGGGACATTTTTGAAAGAGAGGCTATCCTGATGCATAAAAATATCATCTTAATTAAATCAATGTGGTTTAGAGTGTCGGGTCCCAATAACTGATTATCAAGTCTGATTGATTGATGACGTTCATGGAAAACATCGCTACAACGATAAGCGTATTGGGGATAAACAAAAGTGCAAGGGCATAAACTATTTAGGCTGAGCTGTAATATGGAATATTTATTGCCCATATAGTGTATATTTTGAAAAGTGTTGAGAGCTGACACTGGTCTGCATAAAATTATTTTCATTTATGACAAAATTTATGTGAAGTGGAAATTTAGGAGTTATTGTACGCATTTCCGGCAAAAATTTTCAGCACTTCTGAAACTCAACGGAATAGTTCCAACCATTTTAGAGTAGAAGAAAGAATTATCTTTTAATGTGTAGTAATTTTCATATTCAGAAAAAAGCGTATACCTTGCACTATCCTCGTTTCCTAAATTAAGCTTAATATTTCTATTTTTGTACTAGTAACGTGACAAACAGCTGATACATGCAATATAACTGGTACTGTGTACGGCTCAGCCCTATGTATTATGGATAGCTATACGATATAACGAACAGTATTCAATATCAAGGTCCATAAAAACATACAAAATAGGAGCAGAGCAAACACGGCCCTTCGAAACATCAGAAATAGGATCAGGTGCCATGGAATAGTGAGCATCCCCTGCTGACCGTTCGCCGTGTGCTCCTTGTTATGATCGGGAAATAACGGGAAAATCCGTCGTTAATTCAGTGCATAGATAATTGACTAACAATTGGTATTAAAAACGTCAGTCAGCATTTGACTCAATGACAAATTTTATTTGCTGACAAGGTCATTGTATCGACCATAGAATTTACGAAATAATGACGGGTATTCGGTTAATTCGTTACAATTTTTAAAAAAAGTAATTGATATTATAACGGTGTTTGTATCCTATTTTCGAAACCGGTCCTTAACATTGGTGATTATCATGAAAATCATAATTTACTGTTTATTTCATTTTATTTTATTATTTATCGCTTGTTGCCAATCAGGATTTTTACAACTTATATAAATTTACAGGAAGAAAGCAAACTTGGTCATCCCATACCATGAAGAAACCTTCAACGAATTTAACATGTGGAAAGATTCCAGGAACAGACACTAAAGCATTTGGAAACCAAGCTTTATGAATTTGTATGTCTGTTACAATAAAGTTAAATTTCTCTACTAATATTCAACTAATTTTCAACAAATATAATATGACATATATGATGTATGGTATTACCTTACCCTAACAAAAAATACGAAAGAAAACTATCATTATTAAATACAGAATTTAGTAGGACAATGTAAAACATTTTCTTCACTATAGTTCCTATGGTATATAGTATCCATATAGTGCGATGATGTTCAATTCAGAGATATTAAATCAAATAAAAGTCCTTCAGTGAAATTTTATGCTAAATCAAAGCATCAAGGTTACACAACGCATTCAATACAAATGGCCACAATTAAGAATAGTTAACTTATAGTATGAGAGCTGTTGGAAAATTACTGAGACATTTACATTAATTTAGGGATGTATTCTGCTGGAAAGAATTGCATTAAACTTTCCACATGCTTATATTTTCCTGAATGTGTGATATTCAAGAAATAATTTAAAGACAAGAAAAATTCATGTTAGTGTTCATCTAAGAGGAATTAAACTCTTCGAAAATAGGTCAAAATAGAGCATGGGAAATTTCATTCAAAAATGATTTTAGAACATAAAGTACCTCGTAAAATCATAAATAAATACAATCAATGAAAGCTTAATTTGGCTTAAATGTACTTGGACGTATTAGAAACTGATTTTTAAGCAAAATATGAGCATAAAGATACCAATTAAATAACTGTTCCCAAAAAATGTTCACCAGTGTCAAACTTAGGCATTTCTTCCCTATAAAATTGCTCGAAAAACCAAAAAAGAACACATATTTCTACTTTTAAATTTTTGAATAAAATTGTTGTACAGTTTTTTAAGAATTATGGCTTCTTTTCATATCATGAAAAGTAGTGGTAAGTGTACATATAAGAACGTTTTGATATTTTTTATATCCCCACCCCTATTTCTTTTTCAGCATTTAATGAAAATAAACCAAGGCATTTAGGCGTCAAGGTATTGTTTTAATTCACCAAATATTCAAAATAAGTGTGATAATTTCAGGTAATAATTGCAGTTTTGTTAAGAAAAGCTTTTTATGAACAAAAAGTAATCAATTAACACATAAAACTTCATAATATTCTGTTGGATGTCCTCTTTTTCTCTTGCCCTACGGGTTCCGGATTGATTCTGGTTTGTCGTGTAGGATGATGGCTTCCCTGGGATAAACAGAATCCACTCCCACTTTCTCAATCTGATTTGCATGGTTTTCTCCTTCTGATTTTAGTGTTCTAAAACCCTACTCTCTTCTAAAGTTCTTCATTTGTGATTCTTTTGAAAACACCACTTACCTGAAAAAAAATGAATAAAAGATAATTACTGGTCAAATTATTGTTTAAAAATGAAAAAAAATATCATTATTTTGTCTACCTGACTTTGTTTTTATGAACCCAAGCCTGTAGTTTAGAATCAAATAATTTCTGCATGTTCTATAACGTTACAGAAATATTCCACTTTTTAACCCATATAGGCTGCCATAGCATGAAGCGACCTAGTTTCTTATCGAATGTAAACAGTTAAAATTAAAGATGTTATCTTATTATTTTTGTACGTTATGTCTTTAAATTTAAATATATTTATATATATATTCCGCATTTACACAATATCAAAGGAAATTTATTATATACTACCAGCTAAAGTGCATGTACTGATGTATGTAACCTGTTTATGCTATGTTTGACTTTGCGTTGTGACAGTAAACTATGCATTTTGATCTATAATGCATAAACATGAACTGCTATTTTCAGTAAGTTAACAACCATCGGAGACCTACATTTTCGTTACTACTGGAACGTCATCAGCACACTTAGGCGCTCTTGGCTGGCATTGTTGAGGACAGCTTTCGAAAATCAACCTTTAGGCCTCATCGTAATATCGACGATTTTTTAAATGTTTTAAAATTTCGGTCGGTTGACTCTTTTAAGTGAGTGTCATTCGGCAATCCCGTCGCTTGAAACCGGCAATCCCGACTTCTTCCTCTCTCGATTTTACTTGTTTTTCTACCGACACTACCGTCGACTTTCTTAAACCTATGTCATAAATATCGTGATTTTGTACACGTCCTGGTCATTAATACAACATTGAAAGATTTTGTTTATTTTAAAAAATATATCGTTAAAAATGTAAATAATAAAAAGAACTTTAAAAACATGAATTTTACGACATTTTGAAGTCCTTAAAGTCATTGTGGTACAATGATGCATAATTTATCCTAAGGAAAGGGCTGAGATAAATCCATCTAAATTCGTCAACATTACATAAAGAACTAGCAAGAAACACATTGATGCAAGCGTCAAAAATTGGCAGCAAACCAGTTGATTGTTCCTTTTATGAAGTGGTAAAAAACTGAAATGCCAGACATGTTTTTAAAATATCTTGTATTATCTGTTAATATACATGTATATCCTTGACATTTAACACATGCAACATAGCAGGATTTATAATATACATTATTATTAATATTAACCCCATTATTTATAAAATTTCAATTTTATGATTATCATATGTTCTTACTAAACATGCTCCTATTTAAATATTATATCATATGAATGTTAATCTTTTTTAAATTCATTTTTTATTACTCCGCTGAAACGCACGACTTCAAACTTTCATGTCAAATATCCTCCTGGCGGCCCGTAACAAACCAACTACGCAATTTTTTTTTATTTCACGGTATAGTTAGATATTTTCCAATAAAATGTCCAATAACCTGAAGCAGCGCTAAGTCAATTCAACGTTACGACGCCAGGTGGAGCTGTTTTCGCTTGAAAACGATCGGGAAGCATTCACTCTTTTTTTGTGATCATTTATAACACTAAGATATAAACCTGTCTCTTTTCTTTAACGGTTCTTTTAAAAAACGATATGTGATGTTGCTACATCAGTGTAACATTTTCATGTGTCATACTGGGTTTATACAGTATAGATACACATTTATGTTAAGTAAGCATATAAAACATTTCTTATGAAATAATGAAACTTAAGTTTGATAATTCACCAAAACCGCTGATAAATGTAAACTATTATTAAAAGATATATAAGAAGATTATTTTCCAATTTACATTGGCTGAAAGAACGTCATGTGATATTCCTCCTTTTTCGATGTCGAAGCGAAAGCGCGTCCACAGCAAATGATATCGCACGACACCCCGTCCGGTTACACCAAAGTTACGTAGAACGTGACGTCATAATTTATAGAAGCATGTTTGATAATGTGACGTAATGACAACTGGTCTGTTCAGTTAGAACTGTATCAGTGCATACATTTTGAGTGATTATATAATGTAACTATTATGGATTTCAGTTAAGGTTGATATGTGGTTATAAGGACTCATGACAATTGATATTGACAGAAGACACAGAAAGTGATAGAGGCCGAGCCTCCGAAGATAAAAGAGTGTCTAACGCAAAGACGTGCACCACCACTAAGCCATCACGTGACTTCTATTAATTGCCAAATGCTCCTTAATAAGAAAGGCTAACAGAACAACAATATCCCGTAGTTAAATAATTTCTTTGAGCAAATTATATAGTTGAAAATATCTATTTTGCCTAAAAAGTGCTGCTAGATTCCCACTGCCCTGTCAGTAAAATCTGACATCTTAACTGTACTTCTCCTAAAACTGATGCCATTTTACAGATTCCACAGCATATGAATGTCAGACATTATCATACATGTAGATATGTTAAACTTCGTATTGCGTTTCCCAAAGAAAGGAGATTGTAAAAAGAGTTTTATTTTACTTTAAACTAAATTAATTGGTACTTAATATGTGATTTTCAATGGTTAATTGAAGATGAATTTGAGATATTTATATTATTACATTTTACAAGGTAGTGGAACTCTTGAACCTGCTGTGTAGATATCATATACAATTTACAGCTCAGTAACTGAGTTGTAATCGCTTCGGTACTAGCTTGATAATACGGAAATATATATAATACATCTTTTCGGCTGCGTCCGTGCTTGTCTTGAAGCGATGAATTCGTCTGGCCACCTCAAGGGCATTTTCTAGTTCTGTAGCATTCAATTGGTATATTTTGAAATTTGCTTCAAAATAAAGGATAATCTACCTCATGCGCCACTTTAATAATTCGGTGTATTTGAATGCAGTCTTTGACGCCTTTTTTGCTCTTTAAATATGTTTTTTTTATGGTTTCCAACGTTTCAGCATGAGCATCTTCGAAGAGATATAGCTTGAGGAAAAGCCCATTTGTAGCATCAATGTTGATCACGTGTATGATTAACATACAGTTTAATGCCAAAATTAACTGCATCTTTGACATTTTCATTTAATAATTTCCCTCATTAGGATCTGTGTGTATAAACTAAACTCAATTTTAGAGATATCCATATGCTTCTAAAGAAAATGTATTTTAGATTTATGCCAACTAAACGTGTAAGTTCCAGAATGTCCACAAGAAATTCCAGCATTGATTTTCTTGTGTTCCTGTTCCTGATTGGCACTTGTTATTGCGCAAGTTTATTTTTATTTCATCATCTTTTTTTAATTATCATTATATTGTAAGCCAAGTAATTCCACCTACAATTTTTTTTTCAACAATT
The DNA here is from genome assembly GCF_032062105.1 of Saccostrea cuccullata. Classification (NCBI taxonomy): domain Eukaryota; kingdom Metazoa; phylum Mollusca; class Bivalvia; order Ostreida; family Ostreidae; genus Saccostrea; species Saccostrea cuccullata. The sequence goes on from NW_026933167.1 coordinate 28,418, forward strand.
TTAGCGGAAAAAATCATCAGTTTTTTTATACGTTACTTAAAACATTCACAAATTATAAACTATGGCGGGTGTGACCGGTCAGCAGGGGATGCTCACTCCTCCATGGCACCTGATTCCACCTCTGATGTTTTAGAGGTCCTAGTTGTTCTGCTTCTGTTTTGCATTGTTTTATAGACATTTGATCTTGAATACTGTTCGTTGTCTCCATATGTTTCATTAGGACACAACTGCACATATCACTTCCCAAGTTATCACGTAACTAGTTTGAAAACTTGGATTGAAAAGATTGGAGTAAATTTGAAATTTATTTCCTATGATATTTTATCAAGAGAAAAGTCATTGATTAGTTCCCTTTCTTTTTCAAATGACAGGCTTTCAAAACAGTCCGATCTCTTGATAAGCCAAATATAAGGCCTCTTTATCTGAATACATCGCTATCGACGGAGACGAAAAGAGTAACTGTGCAGGGGAGATTTCAATGTCCTGCAGACACAGAAATAATATTTTTTGACGGAAGACTTGTAAAATCTGACAGAGGTAAGGTTTTTGTTTGTTTGTTTTTGTTTTTGTTTTGTTTGTTTGTTTGTTTTTTGAAGACGTAATGCACATTTTTGACTGCATATAATTAAATATCATGTTCATAGTTGATAATTAATTCAATTTTTCAAATTATCATTTTGACCCCCTTTAGAATAAAAAGCAAAAACCATATTCTTTTGTGTATAAAGGCTTAAAATTGGTATCATCAAATATTCATCCTGTGGTTTAACTGTTGTTTTATCTACCCATTATCTCTGGGACGTCTTGTAGCGTGAATTAATTATAGAGGTTTCAAATCAGCTACTTTTTAGTTTACCAAAGGACATAATTAAAAAAAAAGAAATTGAAAGGACACAACTATATGTTTTTTTTGTTTTTTTTTGTTTTTTTTTTCAATGTTCTCAGTGCTACAGTTAAGATTTATATTGCGTTGGTATAAAACATTCGCTTAGCACATGCATATCAACATCAAAACCATCTACCTGATTGACAAGTTAAGGTTCTCCCTTAAACATAAGTATTTCCAGTTGTGTGTGAATTTGCCTTGTTTACCACCAAGATTTTTCTTTCTCTTTCAGAGAAATCAATTGATATCTTTTTGTTACATTTTTTTATTAACAAAGTAAAATGGCATATTAAATATATGATTGAAACAGCAATAAAGAATGACACTCATGCCCTACATGGTTAAACCATTTCGTCATTTATTTTAAGAATACAAATAAAAATATCAAGTCAGTGCTGAATTAGAAAACAAGAAAAAAAGTCTTATTGACACTAATGGGAGAGTTATAAAAAAAATTATTTCTCATTTTCTGAAGTCGAACAACTCTCCGAACAAAGACCCTGTGCTCCAAAAGATTGAATATATAACAAAACAAACTTCTTCAAGGCTTAGACTATTTAAATCATAATTTTTTTTTTGGAGATGTTACCATGAAGATTTACCAAAAAAAGATTCTATAATTCATTATGTCACATATCTGTATATGTAATACCTATTTAAACTTCTTATTTTGTTTTACTTTCAGTGTTGAATTCAGAAGAAAATACTACAGACTGTGAAATAGTTCTGTATTATGACAACGAAAGAATTTAAGCAAGTTTATACCTGAGATCAAAAATTGCATCAGAGAATCTCCTCGTTTTTCTAAACATGCTGGAAAACAACAGCGTACAGACTGCGTTTTCTGGGACAGAATGCTCAGTAGGTTTATATACGTCATCCCGTAATCAGACAACCACGTACACTTCAGTAATAAAAAATTGTAACCAGACACCACGCATTCTCGAGAGTTTCGACATTTGGTTTAATAAATCCGGAAAATTGAAAAACCTTAATTCAGACGAATACTGCTTCGATTCAAATAGCAAGTACATGAAATATTTTAAATCTAGATGTTCATCAGATGTATCCAAAAAACCTCTTTACGTTGACTTATATGAAGATAAAATGGCGGAGGACAATGTTGAAATACTCAACCTCCATTACAAGTTCGAGCTTACTGGACCTTGTACTAACGCATGCTTAGCAGATTTGGTACAATGGTGGTTTACAATAATTTAGCTTTGTCAGATATTTCATATTTGAAATAAATAGTAAACATCACACTTTGGTCATTGTGTCAGTTTAATACGTTTATGAAAATACATTTAAAAGATGTTTGTTATAAAGTAGATTTGCAAGAATCCGAAAAAAACTTAATTATGTAACTATCTCTCTCGAATATTATCGATTTATGAAATGCATTCTTTGTTTATGAACTTCCCGTTGCGATTACCTTCAAGTTTTCAAAGCACTGGAAGTAAGGATTGTGTGTAACACATTTAAGGTTTAATTATGGTGATTCCTGGGATTCCGAGTGGCAGAGACAATCTGATATAGAAGTATAATAGAGTTGTCTTTGGCGTCCTTTCCACCATATGAAATTTTTTTATGGTTTTTCCTGTCAAATCTTGAAACAAAAGATGATTGCACTTACAGTTGTGTCTTTTTCAGTCGTTTCTATATTTTATATATCTTTCATGTACCATAATTTACTTTTTTGTGCATTTACTATCGAATTATGTAAAAACATGTTTTTGTCCATACGGTTTTCAAAATACAGATGATTTACACTTAAATGCGCTTGATTGAATATTATGTGTGCATGACAATTGAAGGTTATATCGAAAGAATGGGTGTAAATTTACACTAGATAAATAACAATGACATGTATCAAACATATGGGATCACTATTTCCCGTTTTCTTACTTCTGTGTATCAAGGTACATTATTTACAAAGGTTTTTAACGTACATTTCATTTTGAGTCCGTAAGTAAGTGTAAACAGCAAGATTAAGATAAATGTTTGACAATTAAGCTTGTTCGAACCCAGTGTTTTGCTTTTATCGTGTTTTGCGTTTATCCTATCTTGCGTGTATCCTATCGTATCGTGCGTGTATCCTATCGTATCGTATGTTCTGTAAAGAATAACAATGCGGGTACTGTATGACAAGTGGTCTCGGTTTTTAAGGTATCATCCGTAAAACTCTCAGGTTTTGCTTCAAAGTTGCTAGTGCTTTGCGAAATAACAGTTGCTACCTTGTTTTAGAAGTATGTGTTTTCTTTGTTCCGGTTTTGCATTGTCATATGAACTTTTGATATGGAGTTCTATTCATTAACTATAACTGTTTCATTCAAGTATTTTTTTACAAAGGAAACTATGCCTCTTAAATTTAGATTATATTTTCGACAGTCGTTGATATTTCTTTCGGTATTTTCAGCTCTGTGGTCAGAGAACATCCGGCGTCCAACTGTCTGTCAGAAATCTTTTTTTTTAATCCTACCTTCCCCTCCCCCCCCCCCCCCCCCCCCCCCCCCAAACAATTCTGGTTTGATTTCTATATCACTTTGCACACAAGTAGTAGACTAAACAAAGATACATTATTCTGTGTTTCGGTTTTTGAATTCGATTAACGGTGTTGCCGTGAATACTAAAAATTGTTGTGTAATACTTTTAAGATACTACCCCCAATACAGTGTTAGTCTTATTATAATATAATTTGACATGCAAGAACATAATTTTTTTTGATGAGCGATGTTGCCATGGTAACTAAATTTGAAAATTCTGTAAAATTCGAGCTACAGTCTCGACAGAGACTTCTGGTTACAGAAGCAACTCTAACGAAATGGTCTTTTCTAAATTGATCATTGAATAAAAATGTGACATGATGATGATCAAATATATTCATACTAAAATAATAACACATTTTTTTGTTATTAAATGATAGAATCTAATAAAAGTTTATAGCTTAGCCCGGTGGATGAACCCTGGCATTTCAGTGTTTAATCCCATCATAACTGTTATGCATAATAAACTTAAAATTCCAAATTTATTATTTAAACGAATTCTCGATCAGATTCAAGGTGCAAGCAAAAATTGCAATATAGCAATAAGCAGTGTATGTCTCAATTTTTTTTTTCTTTTTTCTATTATGAATTACAGAGGCTATTGTGTAAAGATTTGATTCGGGTTTTTTTTTTTTTTTTTCATTGTCTTGTCTTTAAATTTATAATGTATTATACGGCCAGTACGATTATTTTTCTTAAGATTTTTTAAAAATATTTTCTACGAAGTCTCAAAACTATCCAACAATTTGCATTTCTGAAATCATTTTGTATGAGTTCACATTTTGAATCAATAAAGAGAGCAGTTTATGTGTGTGATTTTTTTTCAGGAAAGATTTAAATCCCGGTATTTCTTTCCATTTAAGTATTCCGAAGTAGTGCGGGTTACTGGAAAACGAAATATAAGACCCCTTTACTCGAATATATCCGATGCGAAGGAGGGGGAGAGAATGACCATATATTGGAAATTACAATCTCCACAAGATACGACAGCAGAATTTCTTTCGGGGACTTTAATCAAATTTGACAAAGGTACCTGTTAATATGAAGCATTTATAAAAGAAATTATTTTTAATGCTATATTACGTAATTCTTTCCTTTTATTTCATAAGAGGACGCCTTATTCAAAAAGGATGAAGCAAATTTTGTATTATTCTTTAACTTTCACTGCCTGTTTGCTTAGTTCTGGTTTTGAAAGAATGAATTTTAGTTTCAGTATTAGTTTCAACGGAAAATACTACAGAGTGTGAAATGGTTTTTTATTATAATCTATCGCACCAGGTCAACATCTGTTTCAGAAAATCTTCCTATTCGTATTTACGAGAATGCTGAGTCTGAACAGACCGTCTTCACTGGAACAAATGTTTATTTGGTATAAACAGGTCATCCGGCGAAACAACAACGCCATATACGTCTGTTGTTCAGAAATGTGAAGAGAGTATCGAAACTTTTGAGACCTTCGACTTTTGACTGAATAAATTGTCTTGACTCGGGCATATTCTGTTCTAACTCAAATACTGAACTAAACAAATAAGTTCATGGTACAGTAAAGAGTATATCACTTTGTTACAAATAAGTTTTGATAGAAAGTAGAAAGGGGACTAATATACCCTTTAAACCTCCTATATGTACTATTACTAATTGTCTATTTGTTATAGCATCTAAAACGTTTTATAAGAGAATGTAAACATTTCATTTTTTATATAAAAAAGATGTAGGGAATGTAGGCTATCATACATGCACTTGAATCCATGATTGGTTTCAAGACACAACTGTAAGGACATAGCTGTTGGAACAATTGATGTCATCTATCGAATAAATTACTATGCAAACTTTGTAAATCAAGTGATGCATTTAAGACTAAGTATATATTAATTATGGTGACAACGCAACTGGTGACAACTGGAAAAATATCAATGAATTCATTCTCAGACATTATTTGTGCTTTTCGTAATTTTCCCCCATTCTTTTTGAAACTAAAATAAAATATATAAGCTAACTTAAAAAAAAAGACAAATACAATTATTTTATATGTAGACTTTATCAGTCTTCTTGTGTATACGAATAGATCTACATAGGAGAAAGAGTTATGTACGTCCAGAAAATGCATATTTTGATACGGTTAACCGAATAATCGGTCGGAACGTCTTGCAATTAACCGATTGGCAATTCTGTATTCGATTGCCATCTCTAGTTTTAACCTTAATATTTCCCAGATGTAGCTTAGTTGTGGGGTGAGCCATGGGTCTGCCAGCAGTGCCAGTCGCCTGAATTTGCCCCACTGAAATCTAAATAAGGAGTCTGCAATGAAGTTTTGTTTTATTGGGATATATAATAATTAAAGGCCTTAATACAGATACATGTATTTGATTTTAGGCATACGTGTATAAACACAAGCTTGCAGACAATATTCATGATCCTATCAGATTTAGACATTAAGTTGTTTATCATATGGAGATATGACATATTGTCAATGTGAAAGACAAGTCTTGATTTGCAAAGTGGCTCTGCCATAGTATAATAGCGATCGCGTCTGGGAAAAGTTAGAGGAGAGCGAACCCGAAGAGAACCCTGCGCGAACTCGGGTTTGCTCTGGTGTTAGGTTGTGCCCAGTCGGTAGTGTACGCACAGAATTTGTAGGTCATAGCATCATTAGAAACATAAACTTGTAAATCCCGGTGAAATTCAAAACTTATCGATAACATTATAACCAAAATATTTTGTTCCACAGAAGGGTTTTCACTTTGGTTATATTTTTCATATAAGTATGTAAAAAACACTTTCCAAAATTATATGTCAGAACCTTTTTTTGGTTCCCTCTCCTCTTGAAAGAAATCTACCATAGATATTGATACATAAAAAGGAAAATTAGAGCAACTACTCCAAGAACTACCTGATCTAATCTTGAATATGATCTATTCAAAAAATTGAATATATTACTATGTTTTTCTTATTATTCAGTTATATTTAAATGCGAATAATCAACTAATTCCATACCATCAAAGCGTTATCTGTCAAGAATTTAAGGAAGAAGCAAGTTCGAAAAGATTTACCATAAGTAAATACATGAGTGTATATAATTTTTCTAAAGACTTGAATCAAATTATACATGTAAAAAAAAAAGCGTGTATGTGTTTTTGTGAATATCAATAACTTTATCGTTTTGTTATTTTACAAAACTTTTAATTTGTAAATCCGGTTCTTCCTGTGATCCAGTTTTAACGCATCCATCCATAAATTTTATCAAGGCCTTAGCTGTCGCAGCCAATCAGATTGCCACGCAAAGCATCCTATTTCTATCCGTCTTTATTTACTCGGAGTGCTGCCGCGATATTTTCATTGAAAAAATGCAACCAGCATCTCCACTCCATCGCCAACTTTTTTTTTAAATTTACAGATTTTTTTTTTCATTTAATTTTCCGGGGGCCTTTTTAATGCATCACTTTTGTTTTCATTAAAGTTTGATAGTTTTGTAATCATTTATTGAATTGCATTTCTGGTCAAGCTTTCCATGATTCTGTCTCCCAGCCAAATTCTTGTGTAATTCTTTTCATAAATAGGTTTCATTTTTCTTCATTTAAGCAAATGACAAGATAAACTAGTTGCTTTGTTGCCTTGGTCTGCCAGTAAAGTTTTAACATAAATGAATATGCTGACGCGCAAAATAACGCAGCAAGCAGTAAACGTTAAATGTTTGAATTTTTAATCTAATGATTTTCAAAAAAGAATACAGTTAGACTAAAATCACTTTCAGAGCATCAGAGATTTGATAACAATGTTAAATCTTTTAACTTTACTAAGTAACATATGATTCTTAAACACCCTCTCCAAGTCATTCAGTTACAACGTGCAAGACTGCCGTAAACAACAATTACAGCTAAATTTCTACGATACAATAGGTTCAGCAATATCGGGATCTTAGAGAAGGAATTATTCTTTGCCATTTCTAAATGCCTGTTTTTCAGATGATAAGGTCGAATATTCTCTAACTTAACGCACTGAACCAACCCTTGGACTTCCAGTCAAAGAAATATCATATATGCATATGATACTTAAGACCCCATTGAGGGGTAATGTTTGGTATTTTTGTACCATCAACTCTCCATCACTTTTACTTTGAGATTTACCAGCTCGAGCAATGGAAATGCATACTTAAGCCATTTTCCAAGAAGCCTATTCATCGTTACGGGAAACGAAAAGAGATTTTATTGATTTTTTTTAAATAGTGTTGCATTACTTTAGATGAACAGTACAATCTCTTTAAAACTCCATATTATTGCAATTTTTTTTTTTTTTTTTTTTTGTTTTGTTAAACTTGCGATTTTTTATTTCTATTTAGCAGACTCAAACTTGACTTCCGGTTATGGTATGAAAATCGTTCAAACGTTAACGTGGAACCAACGTCGTATGACATCATAACTAGTGAATGTATTTAGCCTGTGCTAGATCCATTATGACGTCATTATAAATTCAATGTCATTTCCCATACTTTAGAGCTCCAGTATAGAAATGGTAGAAAATATTGCATTTTGAAATTCACAAAATTCAATTTAAAATCAATCCGAAATAATCTTAATTCTATTTATACATTTTTTTTCTAATTTAATGCTTACATGTAATGACAAAATATTTCTTGAATTAGAGAGATTTGTAGGCACCTTTCATTTAATAGATCCTGACCTTAATTAAGTTGACAAAGCCAAGACTATATTGTGTGATGAAATTACAATGCATACAACTTAACTTACTGTAATAATGTAGATGGTATGTAACTTTGAAATTTTTAAGGAATGCAAAAATCCTTAAAAAAAATGGTATGTTGCCAACGAAATAGTGTTACATCTTGATGAAATGTGTCAAAGTCAAAGATGTACGTGTTGTATATTGTGTGTCTATATTGTGATATTTATCATGAAATGATGTAATGATGTGCATTCCTTTTAATTATTATTTGCTACTTATTCATATTATTGAAGTTTTATTGATCTTTCAAATTATAAGTACAAGTTTTTTATAAACATTTTTAATTTGAAAGTAACCCCAAACAGTCATTTAATAATAAAATCCTTGTAAGTGAAAAAAAGGTCAAGAATATAAGCATCGGTCAATAACCTATCTCTCATTAAGTAGAGGCGAAAGGTATATATTTTAATCACTTTTTGTAATCATTTAGGTATGTTCTTTATCATATTAAAGATTGAAAACATTGTGACAAAGACTTTTGAAAAATATTTACAAATGCTGATGGTGGAAAACTTACTGAAAATAAGAGTTAATCTGCCTATAGTTTTGAAAATTTGGACTTTTCTTTTATGTTAATTAAATAAAAAAGAATTTATTTTCGGAAAATATTGTTTAATACTGTTCAATCAATAAACAAAAACAACGATGTTTACAGAAGTAATTTTGGGATTTTTTGTTTACTTTGCATGACAAGTACCCCTGAAATGATTGAAATTGTGAAGTTGCAATATGTAATTATCAGTCCTTGTTTAACTGGCTGCACTACATTAAAAACAAAGAAACATGTCATGTGCTTTTAATTGATTGATAAGAAAGTGCTTATTTATCATTGTGAAAAGTTTGAAAATCTTGTGACAAAGACTTCTCCGATATAGGTTCTACCTTAAATTACCGATATTAAACATTAAGCAAATATTAAACAAGGATATCCATAGTTTTAAGTACACAATTCTTAACTGTACATAGTCATTTCCCCCTAAAGTAGGTGTTGTGCTTCTTTTGCTTTTCCGTTTATATAGCGACACGCAAGTTTTAACGCCACGCAATACAATATTAATCTATTAAAAAAAATACTTTTTAATCTTTATGGATGACATTTATCTTAATTTTTTGAAATTCAAGATTCAAATAACATAAGTTTGTCTTCTGCCTAAAAATTGAATGATTTGTTAAATTGGAACATCTCTACGTCCTCTGAAACTTTACAAATTCCTCTATAGATGAATCTTTGACAAAATGAAAGGTAAGGTAAACTATGAACTACATTCAAAATGATTAAAGATAAGGAAAGGTACATATTGAATAAATAAAATTTAAAAAGAAAAAAAATTGTTGCTGATTGCACAATTTTCAAAAGTAGCTTAGAGATAAACAATAACAACCTTTTCATAAAAAAAAAACAACCCTTGAACCTCTTCTGCTTGCGTTAATAATAAATGAACTGTAGTTTCAAGCACAAACTTAATAACAAGTGACCAAAAGTTGTATCTTTGACATTTTCAGTGGTAAATTTCCCCATTAGAATAAATGTATATAGATTAGAGCAAATTCCATATATATCGGTTTGCGCTGAAAGAGAATACATTTTAGATTTATGCGAGCAGAACGTGTAAGTTTCAGAATGTCCATAAGAATGTTAAGCTTGGGTTTTCTTGTCTTCTGGGTCCTGATTGACTGTTGTCATTGCGTAAGTTTGATCTTATTTCATCATCGCTTAACATATTTTTTTTTTTATTTTACAATGTATTATGTATGCAATATATTTTCCACAAAGAAACGTTTCCCATTAGTTGTAAGTGAATATAATTAAAATATTACTTACAGCACATTCAGAAATAACCATCTGACCGTTTTGACATGTTTACTGAATGAACATCTAACCTTAAAAGAAATTATATATAATTTCAAAGCGCTGGGTTAATTTGTAAAAACAATACTTTTTAATAACACATGACATAAATAGTCACATTCTTATGATTCCAATGGCTAAATTTCTTTTATTTGTTCCAATATGTCTCTACTTTTGGAAAATTGGATTTTAAAGATGACTATAAATTTGAAATTTTCCTCCTCTATGGCATTTTTAGAAAGGAGAGTATTGCTTTTTTTTTTTACTTTTTTCTAAATGACAGATTTCCAAAACAATCCGAGTTCTTGAAAAACCAAACATAAGGCCGCTTTATTTCAATGCATCGGTATCACCAGGGGAGAACAAAGTAACTGTGAATGGGAGATTGATGTGCCCCGAAGACACAAACGTATCTTTTTTTGAATATTATGATGGAAGACTTATCAGATTTGACAAAGGTAAAATTATTTTTTATCTGTTCTTCGAAAAGAACTGCTACAATGTAAACTTATAACAATGCAAGGATGAATGAACTTCTAAAATGTGCATTTTTATGAACTATTGATTTTTAGCCATGAAAATGATGGAAGTTTATTAAAATTATACGGCAGAACCAAATTAGATATAAGTAAGAATATTGTTTAAATAATTAAGTTTTAGTATATTTTGTTAGATATTGTCGCTAAAAGAGGACATTATATGTTGCGAAAAATAATTTCTTTCAACAGACTGTAACAGATCGTTCATGAAAACATGGTTATGTTTACCTATTTCTTAATCATTCTTTGCAACAAAAAGGATCAAAGGACTGCAACAGAAAAAAAAAATGAAAACTAGAGATACTGTTAGCAAAAAAGTAATTCCCGCAAGAGTTTAAAAATATCATAAATGGTTTGTTTCAAAGTCGCGTTATTTTGACAGCATAAGGTAAATAATCATACCTGTGGTAGATGTTATGTTAGTTAATGTTTTGAGCATAATTATGTTTTGTTTCAGTTTTGAAACCCTTTTATTTACAGTGTTGAATGCAAAGGAAAATACTACAGAATGTGAAATAGCTTTGAATTATGATGCAGGAAGATATAGACCATCATTTTGGGTCAGATCAAAATCTACATCAGAAAGGCTCCTTATCTATGTGAGCATGAATGTAAATAACCATTTACAGACTGATTTTTCCGGAACAGAGTGTTCAGTTGGTTTAGACAGGTCCACACATAAAAAGACAATCAAGTACATTTCACGAATTCAGAATTGTGACCAGAATCCTCGCATTCGGGAGACTTTTTCTTTTTCGCTTAGAGTATCTGGAAAATTTAGTTCATTAACTTCAGACGTATACTGTTCCGATTTCAAATCAAAGTCAATGAAATATTTCAAATCTAGATGTTCATCGGAAATGTCCAGTGACCCCTTTTACATTGAGTTCTATGAAGATAAGATGGCCGCCGACAATGTTAAATTATTAGACCTCAGTTACAGTTTTCAGCCAATGGAAAGTTGTTCTATAGCATGCGATCCAGCTAACAGGCGTTGGTGGTTCATGCCCGTGGTAAATTGTACTAAAGCATGTGTTGTAGCCAACAAGCGATGGTATTTCTCAATAATTTAGTTTAGTCAAATATGTTTATGTATATGTGTACCTAAAATAAAGTGCAAACTTAACACTAAAATCCTTATGTCATTTTTTTTTCATTTGTAACTAACAAAAGCATTTCATTGGTGAACATCATAAAAACAATATCTTTATAAAGATATGAAGACGTCTTACCAATTTCGTGGTCAACATTGATTGAAACAATCCAATTCGAAAGCAGAGCACATACGGACGTTGATAAGAAAAAATGTTTGATCAGATGCCAAGGATGAGTAACCAAGAAACCAATTCGTATATATCAATTTTATAGATAGTTATAATATAGGTTATATCCTTTAAAACTGCATATACTGACAAAGGTTAAGAACAAGTTTAAATGGAACACGATCCACACACCCGTTGATACTACAAGTACCTTAATTCTTACTTATAAAAGAGATAGAAACATAGTGAAACGATAAGAAACGAAGTCATCTAATTACAGGTAAAGATTTACAAAATTATTGAAAAGAAGTCCAAAGACATGGGACTGTTATATTCTATTTAAAAAGACGTAGACATATCACTTGGGATTTTTATCAAAACCTTTATCTAAATTAGAAGTCCTATCAGTCCATAGTAAGTAACATTGCTTTCATTCAGTTTAATGCAACAAAAATTTTCCAATCGCCCCCCCCTCCCAACCTTAAAGACTTTTTAATGTTTTGAACTTGCCTAACACATTCTGAAATCATATACCAATTGTTTTAATTACCATATTGTGAAAGTGAAATAAAAATTTACATGCTTTTGATCAAAAATAGGGAGAGCTATTTCTAACTGACCAATACCGTCCATACGTATGTTCATTTAGAACATGTCCTAAAATATTGTTATAGCATGGTTGATATTGTTTGTAATACACGTAAAGCATATATGTGATAAAGAAATTTAATATTCGGTATTTAATGATTATGGATATAAAAGACCGTGTACTGCAGTTCACATTATATTTGTATTTTTTTTAAATTTGGATAAAAGACAAATGACCCTTTGTAGTCTAAAAAGTAGTTTTACAAAAATAATTAAGCCATCCTTGGAATTATGACGGGATATGAAAACTTACATCAATTTTTGAATGCTTTTATTAGGGGTCAATGACTTCAATATGGTTTTTATTATGTCTTTATTTTCAAATAAATGTATATACATACATGCACAAGAACAGCTTCTCTTCGGTTGTAATTAATTCGAACGTTCACTATTTAAGTTAATGCAGATTTGTTAAGCTACTGCTTTTATAAAAAAAAAATTACAATCAACATTTTAAAAAACACGCTTATAACAAAGTGGTAGGAACGGACGATTTTGCTTCATTATAAGCAATATTTGTTGTACAGTCAATCACGAATATATAAATTTCAGGGAGCTAAGATGCCGTTTTGTTTTAAATGGATTTCGTTTTATCTCTTAGCTTCATCATCAGGAAATAAAGATTATTTTATTATAAGCTTTTATTTTGTTTTGAGCCAATTTGCTTTAAACATGTTTTACTGTATCCATTATTATCACAACATATTATAAGTCAGGTATGAATAAAAATCATAACTTCATCAGCACATATTCATAATACACGTGAGCGTGCTCAGTATAAGCGTGTTTAACTGTACTCTGTTTATCAAAGCAGCAAAAATAAAAATTTAAAATCATTGTAAAAGTGGGTCAAACTCCAAGGTAAAGTTCAAAATTTTTAATTTGGTGGTAACCAAAAAAAGGTTTTGTTACAAGGAATAAAATGAGAAATATGAAAGTCAAGGCTCCGCTTAATCCAAAGTTCTAGGTAAGGTTAAAGTACTGACAGACAGACGAATGAGATTAAATATGCAAATTTAAAAAAAGGGGACAGTAATACACTTTCCTATAGGGTAAAAAATAAATAGAATCCAAATGACAGCATATAGCTAGATGCCCGGGAGATGCACCTTGACATTCCAGTGTTAAATTCCATCAGAATCACTATGCACAATTAACGTTACAATCAAAATTTGTCATTAAAACAAACTTCTGATTTGTTACAAGGTGCAAGCAAAATATTCCAATATGCTAATGACCAATGTTTGTCTTACTCTCTTCCTTATATTCTTTTATTATGATGCTTGCAAAATGAACTTTTTTTTAGGAAAAGCTTGCCTATATAAGTCATGAAATTGTCCAACAATTTGCATTTCTAGAATCATTTGATTTATTTGATTACCTAACATTTTGAATCCATGATGTAGATATTTTGAGAACTTTGATTCACCATTAAAATACATGTTATAGTTTTCACGAGTAAACAATTATCCATTGTTATATAAATAAATTAAAGAGGAAGGTACCAACGAGCCATGTGGTGTTGGTTTTCTGGAAACGTGTTTTTGCATTTTTATGGTGGCATATTTATGCCGTACACATAACTTTTTGTTAACATAGCATATCATGCCAGGTAAGGATAACTATCACGTCAAGACATGATAACTTTCTGGTTTGTTGACAGACATCGACTTTATATCTTGTCCAGTGAAGATAAGCTATCACTTTTGTTGCGATAGCTAGCTTGACATGACGAGATAACTTATTTTGCATCGTGAATAAAATAGTTATCGCAAAAATATGATTGCTAATCTTAAATGGACAAGATATAAAGTGGGCATTAGTCGAAAACCAAGCAAGTTATCATGACTTGAGAAATAGTTATCTTGATTTGGCATGATATGCTATGTTAACAAAACATTATGTGTATGGCATAAAAATGCCACCATACATTTTACACATGTACATGTATTATAAAAATACCAAAAAAATAATAAAAAAAAAACATATCTTATGCGAAAGTATGGTGGCATGTTAATGCCATTCACATAATTTTTTTGTCAACATGGCATAAGTTAAGTCAAGACAACTATCTCGTCAATTGCAAGTCATGATAGTTTTCTTGTTTGTCGACAAACATAGACATGATATCATGTCCAGTCAAAATAAGCTATCACATTTTGTTGCGATAGCAATCTTGACATGATGAAATAACTTTAAGTCACGATACAAGATAAATTTTCTCATTTTGTTGAGATAACTTTAATTTCGCAAAAATACGAGATAGTTTTCTTGTCTCGACATGATATCCTATGTTGACTAAAAACTTATGTGGATGGCTTAAATATGCCATCATACGTTAATGATGCAAAATCACATTTAAATTGCCAGGCTATTTGGTGTAATGAGAGTATATGGACTGCTGTTTAAAATGATTCAATATGTTGAATATATAAAAATACTCATAAAGAGTGCTACATGTAAGACTTTAGCTAGAAAGATATTAAAACAAGAATGAGTCTGATCTTTTACAATAATATTTTTTATATATATGATACAGCTGTTTATATGTAGAGGATTTAAAAAAAACAGTGCTGTTGTCCAATTCTGTAAAGTTTTTACTTGAAAGATGAAACATTTTGTTTTGATTAAAGCCGTATCTTCTACTCATACATAGTTAAATTTCTGATACAACAATACATTTTGCGGTTTGGAGTAACTTCCTTGAAGAGTTATTTCTCTTATTAGAAGGACATTATACCTCAAATGAAAAGCAATGCAGACTTTCATTAAACAATTTTATTGTAGAAATTGTCTCTCTTCCCGGATGGTTGATTGATCAAAGCTGTTTAATGCCGAGTCGGAAATATTTTAGGTAAATGTATGTGAAAAATTTTAAGTGATTCTACTGGTTCTTATCATTAGTTTGTTTTTCTTTTTTTACACTTGAAGGGTTAGGGCTAGGGATTTCATACTTCACATGTGTATGTTTCTGGCAAGACTTTTCAGTAGATACCAATAACTTTCATCTTTTGACTTTGACCAGGTATAAACAATACATTTTGAAATCAGAGCACACACAGACATTGATATTGATAAGAATAAAATATTTGATCAGATGTCATGAAGAAGTCAACAAAAGCCAATTTGTAGACTTTTATAGATTTTTTTTATTAAAGGTTATATTTTCATACATGTTAAATTGGTGGCAAAAATTAAGAGCAAGTTAATTTAAAACTTAAATCTTATTTATAATAGGAAAAAATAATAGATGAAAATTCAGTTTATTTTCGTATTGATGTATTTATACATGTATCATCGTTGCTTCAAAAGCCTATCCTCATTCGTCTAACTGAATCTACTCTGCCTTTAAAAAAAATGATATCCAAAAAAATATTTTAACAAAATCTGACAAAAAAGTCACTTCAACTTGATAAATTTATACAGGATTTTTAGATATTTGTGTCATTAATAGTTATCTCTCTTATCAGAGTTTCAATGTACCTTAAAGTTCCTCAAAGGTATTGTAAAGAAAGAACAAGAAACAATCTTTAATTGAAACAAATATAATACAGATTTTTCGGTATTTTCAGCTTTATGGTCAGAGACCAGTAGAGCTTATGCGAGCGATAGTAATGCGTCGAACGTCCATGTGTCTGTCTGTATTTATGAAAATCCTATCCCCCCTACAGTTTCCGTTTGATCTCAATATACATATAACTTGAATAACTTGGCAAACATGTTGACTAAGATTCATAATTCGGTGTATCGATTTTTGAATTGGATGAAAGGAGTTGCCGTGGTTACTAAACTTTTTTTTGTGAAATACTTTGAGATCACTACTTCCTAATACAGATTAAGTCTTACTATCATATAATTTGGCATGCAAGAAGTACAATGTTTGTGTTTTTGTTTTTGATGAGCAATGTTGCCATGGTAACTAAAATTGAAAATTCGGTAAAAATCGAGCTACAGTCTCGACAGAGACTTCCGATACATAAGCAACTCTAACAAAATGGTCTTTTCTAAATTGGTCACTGAATAAAAATTTGACATAATGATTGTTAAATATATTCATATAAAAAAAGTATCACATTACAGTGGACCCTCATTTATCCGGACGCTTTGGTTCCCAGTCGATTTGTCCGGATATGTGAAGCATCCGGATATGTGAATCACCAGTTAAACAAGACGGAATAACATTTAAAAATTTCGTTCCGATGAAAAATCGTCCGGATACTGAAGCATCCGGATATCTGGCGTCCGGATATCTGAAGGTCCACTGTATCTGGTTATCAAATGATGGCATTCAAATAAAAGTTAATAGCTAGGTGCCCGGTGGATGAACCCTGGCATTTCATCGTCAAAAATAATCGTTAGGCATAATAAACTTTGATCTCCAAGTTTATCATTTAAACAAATCTCGGATCAGATACATGTACAAGGTGCAACCAAAAGTTGCAATATGGCAATAAGCAATATATGTCTCACGTTTTTTGTTCTATCAGTTATGAAATACAGAAGCCTCTGCGTAAGTATTTAATTCAGGCCTCTTTTTTTTATTTCATTATCTTGTCTTTAATTGTATTAAGGACAGATGATACAAACAAACCTTTGTGGAACAATTTGAAAACAACAACTTGATTTTTCTTTAATGAATAAAGTGAACAAGTTTCTCACCGAGTAGTTTTTAAATATTTAGTCAAATTTTCACAAAAATGAAATTTGAAGTGAAAAATATTTGTATAGATTATTAAGGTTTGTTTCAGAGATGCAGACTTTTGAACATCAAAGAAGCTTTACAATTTCTTTATATTCTAGAAATATATTATCTGCATCATTTTCATTGAAATCAGACCCTCCTCCAAGAAAAATGTTAATCTAGGCATCCGCTTTTTGTATCATCTGTCTTTAAACGGCCTACACGATCTGTTTATTTTAGGAAAAAGATTTCCACGAAGTCAACAAAACTATCCAAAATTTGCATTTCTCGAATCATTTTTTATGGTTTCACATTTCCAATTTTTTTAGTTTCTGCGTGCGTAATTTTTTTTCAGGAAAGATTTAAAATCTTGCATTTATTTCAATTAAAGGATTCTGAAGTAGTGCGGGTTCTAGGAAAACCAAACATAAGACCCATTTACCTAAATATGTCTGATGCCATGGAGGGGGAGAGAGTGACCATATATGGGAAATTCCAATGTCCCCAAGATTCGACAGCTGAATTTGATTCGGGGACTATTGTCAAATTTGACAAAGGTACCTGTTAATTTGAAGCATTTATAATAGAAATTATTTTAACTGCAATATTACATAATTATTTCCTTTTATTGCATATTCGTAAACATCATTTAAAAAGTTTGAAATCAATTTTAGGTTTCCTTTCATTTCAAATCCCTGTTTGTTAAGTTCTCCTTTTTAAACAATAATTTAAAATTTTAGTGTTAGTTTCAACGAAAAATACAACGGAGTGTGAAATTGTTCTCTATTATGATCATTGGCACCAGTTTCCAAAACTTTCGATGAGGTCAAAATCTGCATCGGAATACCTTTCTATTCGTTTTTTCGAGGATGTTGAGCCTGAACAGACCGAATTCACTGGAACAAACTGTTTAATTGGGATAAACAGGACATCTAACGAAACAACGAAGATGTATAGGTCTGTTGTCCAGAAATGTGAAGAGAGTATCGAAACGTTCGAGTCCTTTGACATCGGACTGAATAAATCCGGAGAGATTATAAGTTTTGACACGGACAAACTCGATTTTGACTCTTATACTGAACTGAAGAAATATTTTAAATTTGATAGATCATGGTCCCGTCAAGGTCATATCACAATCTACAAAGACAAAATGGCCGCTGACAACGTCACACTGCTTTATCTCAATTACATATTTCAGCCTATAGGAACTTGCACGGAGGAATGCATAGCATTTCTTCAGAACTGGTATTTCAGGATTATTTAGTGACAAACAGCAATCATTCACATGTGCCTTCTGGCAATAAATAAAAGGATGTGCATGTACCTCTATTCTTGTCTTTTGTAGAGGTTGGGGTGGGGTATTTCCTCTTTTTTTCGTTTTTCTGCTTCATGTGCAAAATGAACCTTGTTATTGAGGTGGTTTCAATTAATATAAGTCAGTTGCTACAAGTGCGTTTTCAACAAAATGGTTTAATATACTTTTTGTATCTTATATGTGTACTTATTGTAATACACATGTACCATATTGCCCCTCTGTTAATGAATTTCAAAACAGTCTAAAGGAATGATTAAGTGTATTTTGTAACATGTATCCCTCTCGACAAATTTTCACTGATATGGAGACAACACAACTTGCCGATAGAAAGCTGTTCTAGCAATAATTTTACACCAACGAAATATTCCCTATTAGTAAATGTTTGCCCCTCCTATATAGGTAAATACATAAGCGTATAAGACTTTGCTAGTAATCTGACTCAACAAAAATATAGTGATAGTCAAAAGTTATTGACACACAAAACAATGTAAATCTATTTAAGGTCAAGGTCTGTTGAACAACTTTAGATAAATTTATTGGTGCTAGATCTATTATGACGTCAATTCAATTTCAACTATCTTTTTCCCATACTTTACACCTATAGCAGAATTATGTAGAAAATAGGTATTTTCATGACAATCAATTAGAAATCATATGAAAACTAAACCGCATACCTATATTAAATTTGATATTGATTTAAAGAGGAGGCCATGAACATACTAATTACCGTTTTCTGAGAGATTGTAGGCAATCTGAATACCTTTCCTTTATTGAATATGAAGAAAAAACTCCCATATTCATGACTGGTTTTCTTAATTTTTCATTGAAAATGAAAGTAAAAAATACAGTTCTTCATCTTGTTTACCCTACAAATTATGACCTAAAACACCTTATTCGACCAAGGTAAATTTGTAAAGCATCAATAAAGGAATTTATATCCCAAATTTGATAAATCTGTAGGCACTATTCATTAACTAATTCTTGACATTAAATGAACTATTTACTTTTTAATATACTTAATTTCTAATATATGTAATAAAATACTATTAATAAATAACATTTCTCTTTATAAACTCTATGGATAATCGTGCTTTTTTGGGAATTCAAAATTCAAATAACATATGTTTGCCTTCTACCTACGAGGGTTGTCCATAAAGTCCATGCACAGGCTTAAATTTACATAAAAGTTGTGTCATTGATATTTATTTTTAGCATTAGAAAATCCTTTACTACATGTAAATGTGAATTACAAATGTAAAAAAAAAATATTTGAATTGAAATGTATGATTACAATTATGGCTTCATTACTAGACTTGGGACGGTGACCAGGAGCACCCCAAATTTTATTTTAAAAATTAATAATAATTATATAAATTTCATTTATTTTTGTAAAATTCCAAGAAAATTTTAATGGCTTTTGCATGATAAGGTAGACAAAAGTTATGACATTAAACTTGCAAAATTTGAACGTTCAAAGTTTCGAAATGGCTGAGAAACTGAGGTTAGAATCTATGAAAACAGTATCGGCTTTGTTAAAAAAAAAGGACGTTTTCGGAAAAGGTGGACTTGTGATAAAATTCTGCATAGACATCGGAAAAAAAAACATAAGGGACCCATAAATTTTGTAAACAGTCGAAAAAAAAAACATAGTAAAGAAAGCTGTTCTTTAGTATTTAAGTGGCATAAAGGATTTTCGACGGAAATAAACCGTTTACAGTATGATACTAGTATACGGAAAGGAATACCATCATTCCGACAATGCAGTGCTGTAAAAGATGATTTTTGTACATGTAACGTGACTTTACCGTATTTAAGTAAATAACTCGTTTTTACATCGCCAGAGGTTTAATGATTTGCAGGATCTGAGTCATGAAGTGTTAAATAATATTTTACACATGAAACCTCATCAATGTGTGCACATTTTTAAGATTGGTTAGAGCAACATGAGAATGTTTTGGATTTAACGGTGACTATGTTGAGAAAAGTTGCATGTTTAACCTTTTGACGTCGGGAAACGTCGAGGATTTTCGTTTTTAGTGTTCCGGGTATGAGATTATTTTGTATTGTATCTAATAAAAATATAACGTGTTGTGCTTTTTTTTAATTAATGAAAATAAAATTTTTATAGATTTTTTTAAATAAATGCTGTCAGTAAATAGCGATGTTGTCATGAACGTTACAGACAATTCTCGCACAAATTGAATGTTTAGTTTAATTTGAACATGTCTACGGCTTCTGAAACTTTACAAATCCCCCGAGATATCTTTGACATGCAGAAAGGTATGTTAAACTTAGGATTACATCTAGGATAATCAAATATAAGGAAAGGTATATGTTAAACATATCAAATTAAAAAAAAAGTTGCTTCAAGCACAATTTTCAATAGTACCTTAGAGATAAACAATAACGATAATTTAATAAAATAAAAACCACTTTTGAATCTCTTTTGCATGGGTTAATGGACTGAATCTGTAATCAATCAATAACTCTATGACAAGTGACCAAAAGTTGTATCTTTGACATTTTCAGTGGTAAATTTCCTCATTACAATGAATTTTTTCATAAATTAGTGCCTATTCTATATGCTCTGAAATGGAATGTATTCTAGATTTATGCTGAACGTATAAGTTTCAGAATGTCCATGAGAAAATTAAGCATCGGTTTTCTTGTCTTCTGGTTCCTGTTTGACTGTTGTCAATGCGTAAGTTTGTTTTTATTTCATCATCGCTTAATATATTGTTTGTTGTATTGCTGTATGCAATGTATTTCCACCAAAAAAATATTTCCCATTAGTTGTAAGTGAAAATAGTTAAAAGATTACTTACAGCATATTAAGAAATAACCAGATATCGGATCCGTTTTGACATGTTTACTGAATGAACATCTAACATTAAAAGAAATTATATGTAATTTTAACGCATTGTGTAAATTTGGAAAACAATATTTTTTTTTGAATAGCACATAATATAAATAGTCACAATCTCATAATTCAAACTGCTAAATTAACCTTAATTTGTTCTCAATATGTCACCACTTTTCGGAAAATTGGATTGTAAAGATGATTATAAACTTGAAATTTACTTCTTCGATGGCATTTTGGTAAGGATATGTTGCTTATTTTCCTTTTTCTAAATGACAGACTTCAAAACCAGTCCGAGTTCTTGTAAAACCAAATATAAGGCCACTTTATTTCAATACATCGGTATCAAGGGAGGAGAACAACATAACTGTAAATGGCAGATTCCTGTGCCCAAAAGACACAAAAGTATCATTTTATGAAAGTTATGATGGGAGACTTACCAAATTTGACAAAGGTAAAATGATTTTTCATATTTACATATAAAATGCAAGGATGAATGAAGCTATAAAAATTAAGCTTTTCTCATTTTTTTTTTAAATTACGTGATTTAATTTATAAAAAAAGTCCGTGCACTTTTAATGTAGTCGGTGAGTTTTAGCCATTAAATTGTTAGAAATTCGTTTAAATACAATGGCTGAACCAAAAAAGACGTAATTAAGATTATTGCATAAATATATAAGTTTACAGAAAAGGTATCTCTTTTGTGAAAAAAAAAATATCGCTTGATATAGCAACAGTTATCAAACTATAACAGATCATTCATGAAAACAGGACACTGTTTACATGTTGGTTAATTGTTCTGTGCACGAAAAAAATCAAAGGACTGCAACAAAAAAAAAAATGAAAACTAGAGATATTGTGAGCACGCACTGAGCTCACAAAAGGAATACTTCCCGCAAGAGTTTGAAATATTATAAATGTTGTTTTCTCTCTTTTTTTTCTCTCGTAATCTTGCGTTATTTTGACGACAGACGATAAATTAATATGTCTCTGGTGCATGTAAGTTATTATTTTGAAAAATTTAATTTTTTTTTTTTGGCTTTAATTTTGAAACTCATTCATTTTCAGTGTTGAATACAAAGGACAATGCTACAGAATGTGAAATAGCCTTTAACTATGACGCAGGAAAGTATAAACCATATTTTTCGCTCAGATCAAAAAATGCATCAAAAAAACTCATTATTTATGTGAGCAATAAGGTAAAAAACAATTTTCAGACTGAGTTTTCAGGGACAGATTGTTCAGTTAGTTTCAACCGGTTATACCATAATAAGACAACCAAGTACATTTCCCAAATTCACAATTGTGACGAGAGTCCTCGCATTCGTGAGACTTTTACTGTCTGGTTTAATATATCTGGAAAGATTGAAAGCTATAATTCAGACGTATACTGCTTCTATTCAAATAGGGAGTACATGAAAAAATATTTCAAATCTAGATGTTCATTGGATGTATTAAAAGACCCCTTTAACATTGAGTTCTATGAAGATAAAATGGCAGCTAGCAATGTAAAACTAGTCAAACTCTCTTACAGTTTCCAACCCATGGAAACTTGTTCTAAAGCATGCGATCCAGCTAACAAGCATTGGTGGTACATGCCCGTGGTTAATTGTACTAAAGCATGCGTTGTAGCTATCAAGCGATGGTAGTTCTCAATAGTTTAGTTTTGTTAAATATGTTTACCCAAAATGAAGTGCAAACTTCACACTTAAGGCCTTGTCATGTTATTTCTTTTGTAATTAACAAAAGCATTTCATTTATGAAGATCATAAAAACAATATTTTTATGTCTGCTTTATGCTGTATTCAGATTTAGGGGGTCAGATTACATAATATGATAGGAAAGATTTTTGTGTTCTTTCGAAGTTTTTTCTACTCTTGTCTGACCACCTTAATATGTGTATTTTCCGTTTTGCGTCATTTACTTCAATAAATGACTTTTTTTCATTTTATTACTGCTGTTATTTTCTTTTAATCAATGAAAAAAATAGTTCAGTTGACCAGGCTCGAGTCTTTAAATATTAACAAAGGGAAATAAATATCGTTATGTCTTACCGAATTCCAGGTCAACATTCATTGGAAATCATTAAATTTGCATACTTTGTTCAATACAATACAACTGTAAACACCGTAAAAAGTTTAGTACTTTTTTTTTGCTTACTATTGAAATATTTGAAAAATGATGTTTTTAAGCCAATTTTGTGAAATTAGTTTCTTTGTAAAAGGTTAGAAAATCTTTAAAAGACAAAGAGAAATTAGGATTTTCAAAATGTCAAGATGAGGTAAAATCAAAACTATTGATATAAAAAAATAATCAAATTGTCTTTTCTCTACATTTTTTTCCAAAAAATTTCAAAATGTTCTTTAATTTTGCTAAAATATTGCGTTTATGGCGTAATTAATGTCAAAAACGTCAAATGTTGAACGTAGTCACGTTTACATTACGAGTATAAATATCTTGACATTTAAAATATGCAAGATCTAGAAGGTGACAAAGATGCAAATTTGATTTTTATTAAGCATTTTACTTATTGTGGAAACATATTACGATGACCAGCGACTCATTTTCACAAGTCTTGTGAAATTCATATTCTGATCACAAAGTCAAAATGAACTGTATAAACATTACTCGTGTATGAGAATTAACATGCAGCGACAACAACGCCAGGGATGAAATATTAGTTCTGCAGTGTTCTTTCTATATTAGTCGCAAGCTAGTATATGCCTTTATTCTCAAATATTTGTTAATTTTGAATTTTCTAAACCAAGCTTCCATACGTAAAATGTAAAACACTACTTGCATTTAGCGTTTACACCTAGAACTTTTGTTATAAGATTTAGAAAAAAATTAATATTTGTAAACTGTTTACAGTATCTTAAATGTTTTAAAGTCTAGGTGTTCGTATAAATTTGGTTTTTAAATTCATCTCACAATTTGTAAACCAGAAAGACAAGGAAATGCACGAGGCTTAATAAATAATAATACTGATGATGATGATAACGATAAGAGAAAAAAAAAACAGGAAAATGCATGTTTTTAAATTTACCGGTAACCCATTTTTAGTGTTGAGGATTGATTCCATCCTAAAAATTATTCGCATAATTTCGCCCAAGCCTTGACTACAAGTTACGCTGCAATACGCATATACCCCTCAAGCTTTCCGCTTAGGAATTTATGTATGATATAAACTTTCATTTTGAATACCATTACTTTTATGCTGACTTATTCTGATTAACTTTCAAAGGTTTAGTTACATGTACACTTACAATATTAATTATTCCTTTATTTTGGTATTGCAATTAATTTTGTCTAAAGATATTGCATATAATCTCAGCCGCTTAGTTACACTTACAATATAAATTATTTTAATCTGGTATTGTATTCAATTTTGTCTTAAGACATTACATATAATCACTTAGGAGTTTTACGTACAAAAGCATACACTTTGTTTTGATCTACTTTATTTGTAAATATTTGAAATCATTTGCAGAGAATTAAACAGGAAACAACACAACGTTGTCTTTGTGACCTAACCGACGTCATAATCGGATATGCACAAAAGAACCACTGGAATCGTCGAAATTGTCTATCATAATTCAAGACAAAAGCAAATCAGCGACATACCTTAAAGTTGAAATTTGCAATTTTATGCTACATCAACTATTTTACGTGTACATAGTTTGGCGAATTCATAAATTAGCGTAATCACTGGGTATGGAGTTGTTTGACCATTGAGATTACTGATATGAAAAAAAAAGAACTGTGAAGAGCTGTTTTTTATACAACTAAAGACGGGAAATATCGTTAATCTGTTCTTAAGAAACGAATGATCGAGAAAAATTACACATGGATGAGGACGGATTTCTTTCCATGTTAAACAGTTGGCAACAGACCCTTTCAGATATTACAGCATGGATAGCAATATTCATTTATATGTTCGGTTTGAAATTCAGAGGATGAAATGAATCCAAAATTTCTGTGACCAATAGAAAGAGTTGCTAGGATTTGAGTAGCATTCCTTTAAATTTACAAACCTAGATAGCTTAATGTGGAATTCCTTTGGGATATAGCAAAAAATTAATAGCATAACACATAACTTTTTTTTTTGAGTTTAAGAACTGTAACTTATTGTTAGAAAATGTTGGTAATGGTAAGACACAATTTGAGAATGTTGTTTCTTCATCAGGCTTATAGCTATCTTGAATTTTAGTAACGATGTTGTGATATAATCCTATGCATTATTTTTAATGCGTAAATTTTATAGTAAAATGGATGACAGTATCATTTCATTATTTTAAAATCATAATTGAATGATTAGAAATGAAAATAAATTATTTTCTTTGATCGATATATCAAAGAAAAAAAGGAACTGAAAACGTTTTCTACAATGCTCTACGCAACCATTTCTTGTCACAAGTGATCAACATATTGACGTCATTTTCACATTTTGTCGTCACAAACATGAAGCAAAACATTGCCTAACATATGATATTTATAAAACAGGTACATGGGTTTCTGTGTGCAAAGTTTAATTCCGATCCGAATTGTGTTTTTCTACATATAGAGGTAGTTTACAAACTTTTTGATCATCCCTCGTATATCCAAAATAAACAAAAAAAAATGGAGATGAAATAAGATGAAAATAAAAAATGTTTAAATATATACTAATAAAATGATCTCTAGAAAAAAAATTGTAGGCAATATTTATTCAGAACAAAAATTCGAATTAAATTTGACGTAAGTGTACCTTAAAATGCCATTATTCTTGTGATAAAATGGTCAATGAAAAAATATTTCATTGAATGTACCAAGACAGTCTCGGAAATATGGAAAAAATTATACTTTAAAAACCGACATCATTTCATTATGAAGGAATAAATCACTAATATGATGAAAAAAAATAAAAAAGAATAAATAAATAAAACATACGCACATAATTTGTAGGTCACAGGTTTATCAGATACATGTACTTGCACATCCTGGTGAAATAAAAAAAATACATACTTATCAAAAACATGATAACCAAAATATTTATTCTGCAAGTGTTTTCACTTAAGTCATTTTGTTTTTATATAAAAACAATCTGTAACAAAACTGTTTCCAAAAATTATATGTCAGAACTGTTTTTTCCCTCTCATCTGGGAAGAAATCGACAATAGATATTGAAATATAAAAAAAGAAAATTAGAACCTCTACTCCAAGTACTCCCTTGTCTAAACTTGAAGATAATTTATTCAAAAAGTAAAAATAGTAATACGATTTTTTTTTATATTACAG
>NW_026933168.1:0-5538 GCF_032062105.1 Saccostrea cuccullata
AGCTGCGCTCGATGTTTACGAAAGCCGTGAAGTGGGTACCTGTCACAAATTTCTTTTGATATTCATGAAAATCAAAGGACCCCACCTTCAAAACAGAGCTTCGCGTGTTCTTTTTTGCAACTATTTGAAATTTTTAAACGTTAGAGCATATACTACAGACATAAGAGAACAATGTAATTTACTTTTTAAGCTTTTTAATGAAAGTTTAAAAATTTGACAAGTAACCGGGGACCACAGATAATGGCTTATTGAGTCTCCTTCTTTGCTAAGAATTCTTCAATCATAAATCTGCAACATATTACCATTATTTAAATGTCAAAAAATGTATAGCAATAAGAATAATACATAGAAAATCATATATTAAGGTTAAAAGTCTGAAATCTCGTTGGTGATTGACTTCCGGAAACAAAGTATCTTGCGCGGGATGTTTTAGATTTTATAGAGCTGCTCCTTAGTTACAACCTCAGACGCAGCAACGGACTCAGCCAAAAGGGCGAATTTAGAGGCTGAGCGATCATTGTTTAACAGAGGCCCACTCTCTTTCATGTGTTTTGAAGATGCCTACCCACAAATTGCCTGGGAGAGGGCAAGGGAACGAAAGAGAGTAAGTTTTTTTAATCATTGTTAATTATTACCAATTAATAACACATGACCATAAATTTTATTTGTTCATTTGTATCTATCGTTGACTGTTATATTGTGTAAAGCTTAGAGTATTATATATGTATCTGATAGTTATAGGTCTTAGCTACAGATCTGTAGCGTTATGGTTTTATATATTTGTCTTTGGCCATGATATGGTCAGAGATAAATATATAAAACCATAAAGCTACAGATCTGCAGCTATGTAGTATTATATATGCGTTAACTTGGAGTATAATAAACACAGCATTTACGTACAGATTGTTCATACATGTCACAGATTTAATTGGATATACTTAAGGTTTAAGTTGAAAGAATCTAGGCCTTGTGTGACAATTATTTTAATTTGCTACAGTGTGCTTAAGAATTTATAAATACCTTATTTTCATAATCAGCACCTTGTGGATAGACTAGTAGATATAAACAACATATGATCAAGTTACTTTTTAAGTCTGGTTAGCATGTGTCAGCTGTAAAGCTTTTGTACATCTGTCAAGCTACAGTGTAACTTGTCTGTTGTTTATTGTGGTATTAGTTTATACTGAATTTGATTTCAATGTATTTTTGCTAAAATAAGACTTCTCTTTATCTATACATGTAGCTTCAAAATGCAAAGATGTGTGCTGAACAAAGGAATGCAAAGTTGTGTGCTCGAACCACTGGGATTTCAATATATTTAATGCAAAGTTGTGTGCTGAACCAGGGAATGCAAAGTTGTATGCTGAACCAGGGAATGCAAAGTTGTATTCTGAACCAGGGAATGCAAAGTTGTATTCTGAACCAGGGAATGCAAAGTTGCATTCTGAACCAGGAAATGCACAGTTGTGTGCTGAACAAATAAATGCAAAGTTGTATTCTGAACCAGGGAGTGCAAAGTTATATGTTGAACCAGGGAATGCAAAGTTGTGTGCTGAACCAGGGATTCCGAATCTCCCCATTACTAATAGAATCAGAGCTGTGAGCCCATGGGTGGCTCATCACAATGGTGGTAAGTTCTGTTGAATCTTTTACAACAGTACACCAGTACAAAATATCTAAGATCTTTCCAAAGGTGTGAAATTCATGGCCCCAGGGTCAGGGGTTCTGGTGTTAGGGCGGGGCTCTATTAACTAAAATTATAGTGAAAATGCATAAATCCTTTAAAATATCTCCTTTTCGCTTAGATATTTAACCAACAAACAATGTACAGTGGAGCCTCATACCTTATCCGGACGCTTTTGGTTCCCAGTTAATTTGTCCGGATATGAAGCGTCCGGATACCTGAATCACCAGTTAAACAAGACATAATAACATTTTAAAGTTCTGTTCCGATGAAAAAGCATCCGGATACTGAAGCATCCGGATATCTGGCGTCCGGATATCTGAAGGTCCACTGTACATAGTTATGATAAGGAAGGATGCTTCTTCCCAATTTGTGAATTACATGGCCCTTGGGTCAGGGTTGTAGTATGCGGCGGGGCTGGTTATGTAGTGAAAATGCATTAATTCTTTGAAAATCTTCTTTCTTGCTCCTGGGTATTAAACAAACAAACTAAGTACATGAGTTATGATGACCAAGAAAATGACCCTTTAAAATTGTTGATTACATGGCCCATGGGTGAGGGGTTCTGGTGCTAGGGTGGGGCTCTTTAATTGTGTATATAGTAAAAATATATTAATTCTTTAATAAATCTTCTTCTCTTCTCCTGGGTTTGAAATAAACTAACCAAGTACATGGTTATACATGTATTGAATAAGTCTACCTCTTCCAAAATCGTGAATTTCATGTCCCCAGGGTCAGGGGTTCTGGTGTTAGGCTCTATTGATTACATAGTGAAAATGCATAAATTCTTTAAAAATCTTCTACTCGACTCCTGGGTATCAAACCAATGAACTATGTACATAGTTATGATGAGGAAGGATGCTTCTAACCAATTTGTGAATTTCATGACCCCTGGGTCAGGGGTTCTGGTGATAGGGTGGGGCTCTTTAATGATTATATGGTGAAAATGCATGAATTCGTTGGAACTATTTTCCTTTGCTCCTTGGTATAATGCCAATGATCTAAGTATATATTTATGATGAAGAAAGGTGCCTCTTCAAATTAATTTCAGGGCCCCTGTGTTAGGGGGTGGGTGTTACATAGTCTGAAAATAAAGTAATATTGAAATCTTCTATTTTGATATTTCTCTTTGATATAATCACCCATTTTTGATGAAATGAAATTTATAAAATTTCCAAAATTTTGAAATATGTGGCCCAAGGTTCAGTGGTTCCTCTGGGTTGGTGTGCACACTGGGATATTTTGCATAACGGGCAAAGCCAGTTATGCTAAAATTATCCCAGGTTTCCCACTATTGTTGATGTCCCTGGCATACTCTCATAACTAGACAGTGATTCCTTATATTTCCATTTCATTGTGAAATAAAATTGTAGATTTAGACATTAAAAATGTAGATTGATAAATTTAAATGACACGAGGACTTCCATGCCAATATCAATAGTCCTCGCACACTGACGTCAAACACAAAGGCAGCCGCACGAGATTTACATGCATATTTGGCCCCCTTGGCGTCAGATACAGCTCTAAGACAGATGCGCACGAGATTTACATGCATATTAGGCTTCCTTAGCTCCTATCGACATGCCTAATTTACATTCCGACAGAATTATCAAGCAATAAATTCCCCCAACTTTCAAACAGTTATCACAGAGAAAAAAAAATTAGAAATGGAAATATAACAACATTAACAGTAAAATAAAAATCATTTATTCATGAGATTTATATTAACTAATTCAAACATAACTATGCTGCTATTTTTCAGTCAATGCGGTTGGAAACCATTCAGGTAACAGCTCTAGATCTCCGACCCCACCTCCTTTGAGTTCGCAGTGGGACACGCCGCCAGTGGAATCAAGTCAAAACTTTTGGAAGCAACACCTTGTCGAGATCACATACTTCCCATTCTTCTGACTCAGTGGCAAGGAGCAGCATTACAAACAACAGCCACCCAGCTCCTGGAAGCAACACCTCATCTAAATCTTCCCATTCTTCTGACTCAGTGGCAAGGAGCAGCAACAACACCCCAGCTCCTCCTCTGGATCCTCCCCTGAGTTGTGGATCTAGCAGCTCATTTGTGACACCATCAAGCTCCAAAATCAAATATATGAACAATAAAGTGTCTCTGCCGCAAAGTTCAAATTCCAAAACAGGGTACAAGTCTCCTCCTGGCCCGGCCTCTCCTTCATCAAGTCACAGAAAGAGCCAGTCTGAAATTGAATCAACGAGATTCACTAAAGATCACGACCATCAGAATTATATTAAGTTAGGAAAGTACATCAGAGAAAAGTTCCATAACCAGCAAATATGTGATGTAGCCTTTAAGGTCGGGGACAAAGTATTCCTACCCATAAAATTGTATTGGCTTCACAAAGCCCACTCTTTGCTACTTTATTTGAAGAGAAGGCATTTCATTATGATGCAGCTACCCTAAAATTATAAAAGTGCGGGGGAGTGCAGAAGTCAGTACTGGCATTTTTAGAGTTTTTATATTCTGGAACAATTGAGATCGAGCCAACCACCATTTCTGATCTCCTCAAACTTTCAAGTGCCTTTAAAGTCCATGATATTAAAAAACTGTGCATGAATCATATAACTCTTGCAAGTTATGAAGAATTGCTGAAAATTCTAACAATTGTCAAAAGCATCAGGGAAGAGGATTATTGCGAGAAAATCTTAAGTGTGATAGCAAAGAACTTTATCAAAGTGAAAGAGACTAGCTCCTTTTATGAATTAAATAAAGAGACACTATGCTTGATCCTGGAACAGGACTCATTAAACACAAAGTCAGAATTGGATGTTTTACCTCCGTTATTTCGTGGATACAGCACCACGATTATGAAGTTACAATTCAATATTTTGAGGAACTCTTATCTTACGTCAGGTTCCCTCTTATGTCTCAAAAGGAGCTGTTCAGATGTTTTAAAATCTTTAAACCTTTACGTAATTGCAAGAAAGTTGTTGAGATGATCGCTATGGCCAACTGGTCAGTATACTGGTAATTTACAATGAAATAATGAACATACTGTAATATTTAATCTACCTTTTCCAAGGGGTTATAATTTCATGGAATAACAATTTCTGTTCAGCTTTCTGATAAAATTTGTAACTAATTCATTTCTTAGATTGACTTAAGTTACATGTAAGATCATCACTTTAAGTATGCAGGGAAGGATTTTGTGGGAAAAAATCTCATTGAGTAAGTTTTTCCAATGCATAATACTGTAGATAATCCTTATTTTTCGTGAGTACTTTTTATCGTGAATGGGCTCTTCAACAGCAAATCTCGAGAATAAGAATTCATGAATGGACGGTTGATCAAGAGTTTTGACAAAGATTTCAGGACCATAAAAATAAAGGCGAGTAATTTAATTTGGCATGTGGTGCTTCACGCGAAATTACGTGATAATAAACTAATTTCACATTCCTAAGAGTTATCTCCCGTTGTCGGCGTAACGCTCATTTTTCCCACTTTGTCCTTTGTAAGTTAGTCCTGTTAATATTTTTAAATGTCAAAGTTTATGTTACAATATCAATCTTTACCTGTATTGCCAGAGTATGGGGCAATATGAAAAACATTATGAGCTTATTCAAATAGATTTTATTTCTAGGATACTGACCCATAAAGTTGGTAAGGTTATAGAAGGTAAACGGCGTCTTACGTCGGTTGACCCCGGATTGACCCCGCAAAGGGGAATAAGTTTTGTAAATGTGAATGTCGTCTATTTATTCCACACTTATATTTAGGAAGCTGAAGTAGATTTGAGAGTTATTAATATAACTTATACTTTGTACATGTACATCACAGCAACAGCATACAATGTGAACTATGAAAGCTCAGTAGCACCAACTGTTCA
>NW_026933169.1:0-55343 GCF_032062105.1 Saccostrea cuccullata
ATGAATAATAAATAAACATAACTCAATTATTGCTTCTTAACTATTCTTGAAAAAAACTTTTATTTTTTTTTTTTTAAACACGTTTTTTGTTTCTGTCGACGCATTCTGTGCATACCAAAGATTCGAGATCACTTAACAAAAACAATCTCGTCTTTTGACTTCACCGCATGTCAAGGGTTCATGAGGAGACTAGCGTATCATTAACCCTTGGCTAGCGAAGATGGTCTCCTTTCTTGTCTGAGATATGACTGTTTATTTTTAGGTCTCGCGCAGGAGACCGTTACATGAACGAGGGACACACAGACATCATGAACACCGTCACAGAAGGAGGGATCAGGATTTACGGAGCCGGAGTAGACACAGGGAAACCACTCAACCACTGGTCATCAATGACGATGGTTTGTTCATTTTTTCAGTGAGAAACCAAATATCATATAAATGACAAAATGTTTTTCAGTCTGTGGAAAACATTTAAGAGTATTCTTCAGATGCATGTGCAAACAAAGAACTTTATAAATACTTAATCAATCACTATATAACATGTCATGTTCAATTTTTTTTGTAATGACTTGTTGACAGATTCTGGGACACAGAACAGCTCTTGTATTGATCTGACCAGCGGGGACAAAAATTCTTGCCCTGACTAGCCCATCTGGTGCAAATGATGCCAGTGTTATAATAGTAATTTACGTAACACAAGTGATTGTAGTAAGTTATGAACCAGTGTTACTATAGTAATTATTAAACCATGCAGTGTTAAAATAGTAAATTACTTTACCAGTATATTTTTTCAAAACTAGTAATATAATAGTAAATTTCATAGCCAGTTTGATAATAGTAATTAAGTCACAAAACCTGGGTAATAATACAGTAAAACATGGTTATAGCATGGCCACAGAACCGTTAATATAATAAGTTGTTTTATATATTTTTTACTTTTTAAATTAAAGTGAATAGTGAAACATACATTTTCAAATTTCAGATTTCGGGAAATCAGGTAAGGAAATTGTACTATGTAATGCATAATATTTGTCTGTGTGGCTTGTCTTGTCATTGGTTCGTTCATAGTTCTACCATTAGTACCAACTTTGAATATACCATTGGTGCAATAATTTGACAATGGTACCAATTGTACCAATAAATCCTGAACGGATATTGGCATAATATGTAATGATTTTGCAAATGTTACCAATGGGAGTCCAACGGAAACGTTGGTAATACTGATTTACAGATTTCTTTGTCCTCAAAGTTAATGACATGCCAGAATCGCAAGAAAATCATAGCAGACTCATAGCCGAGAAACAAACCACATCAGGATCACACTTCTTTAGTTGTCATATTTAGTTTTGTATAATCCATTTAATGGATCATGTCCATATCTTACTTCAAAATCATGAATTTGTGAGTTTGTTATGATTTTTATGTGATTTTGGAATGATTTGTTCCCCCATCCCCGCAATCACGCATTTTAACGCATATACCGTTGCCCCGCAATCACGCATTTTAACGCATATACCTTTGCCCCGCAATCACGCACTTTAACGCACTTTTCGTTTTTGGCGTTTTCTGCTCTCATAACGCGTAAAGTTTTGATGGATGGCAATAAATGGTTAGATTATAAATTTTGTAATTCCATTCTAATATCTTTCGCAAATGATAATTTTTTTCCCTAATTCAATATGTCCAAATCGTTCGATTTTTTTGACGAAACTTGGAATGCAATACAAATTAAGGTCTTTCTTTTACGCTTAATAAGCTCACCACTTGATCCACTTGTTTTGGTGATGTGGAAGTCACTCAATCTTGTGTGAGATGAGACCCTTTATTCAGAATTTATCGAATTCGACGAATGTTTTTTTTATGTAAGTCTTTGATAAAAACCTGTGCAGAAATCAACAGATGGAAAGTATAAAATTACAAAAGAATTTTTAAGTTTATACATACTCATTGGTACAGAAAAGAATTTTTCGTAAAAAATAGGTTTGTTCCAGTTTACATCTAATCTTATGTTATGTATAGTTTCATTTTGTCTTATTTCTTGTTTATTTGAATTAAAATTTTAAAACCTGATTATTTTCCTACCTTACGCATGCTACACAGCAATAAAAAAATACACATAGTACACAAATGAAGAGGAACAGAATTAAGGAACGACAATATCATGTTGAAAAAGAGATTGATTTAAATGTTTTCATTATCAAGTCAACGTTTCCGATATTGTAAAAATAAAAAATTGTCGCACTTACTCGATCGTGTGTCTTCATTTCTAAACATATACGTATACATGTATACATGAAACAAGGTATGTGTATTCGGGAAAATTTTAAAGTATAGAATATTTTTTTTTATTTTTTTTTTAAAAAGGAAGAACGAACAAGAAGTCTGTGAGCCAATGCTCGCCAATAATGCCCCACTCTGATGTGAATTTACACAAGTTCAGTTACAGGCAGATGCCAAAAAAATATGAAGTTGTTATCAGATTCATATACAAAAAAATCCTACTATATGACTTGTCTCAACAAAGATTGTGATAATTTTTTTAATCTGCGATGAGTAGTTGCTTTAAAAATACGATAAAAAATTGTTACATCTATGTTTGGTGGGAAGACGCACGGTAATATAGGAAGTTGACATCGGATTTGAAAAAAAATGAAACCACCATATGGCATCCCACAGTGACGAATGTGCTAAAATTTTAAGCATCTGTAACGGTTGCGTTTTTGCTGAGAAAACTGCGACCAAAAACTTTGCTACGGACAGCACACAGCTAACAAGGAAAAACACAAAGGGTAAAACAGTATACCCGGTTCGTTCGCAGTGGGGGTATCGTTAAAAGACCTATGTCTACTATTAGTTTTATCAGTGGGTATATAGTCCCTTATAGGAATATATCCGCCTCGAGTACGTTCATATCGTCAGTATATTATTTCAAAATATTCACTTATCAGTCACTTTCACATGTTTAAGAAAACATATATACTCTGTAGGTTCATGTATGTCAACACTCATACTTTAAAAATAATAACTAAAGTTTTGAAAAATCTTGATTGACGAAGTAAACTTTCAAAAAGAGAACGGCGATGTGGTCTATTCTTAAGACTTCATTCTTTTGGGGGGGGTGCTATACATTTTACCAACAGCTATCTAAATCATTTTCCCCATTTCATCCCCGGAATTATATTATTACATTTAGAATTTCCGGGACTGATGATAAAATAAATTTTTCATTTCATTTTACCCAGGGAAAGTTAGCATTTGGCATTTTTTTGGGGGGGGGGGGGGGGGGGGGGGGATGGTCTTGTCTACCAAGTTTATGAAAAATTATTCAATAAAAAAAAAAATCAGCTACACTTGAACTATATCATGTCAGTGATGCCCGACACACATGAAACTGATCTCAATTTCCCTCCTTGTTTTTTTAAGAAAATAAAGCTTTTGATGTCAATGATTTGCCGGTATTGTTCAAAGATAATAATTTGAATTTTCAATTAAAAAACTTCGGTCACAGTTTTATTTCCTTAAATTTACTCTGCAATAAATGTCGGAAAATAAAAATATAAATTGTCAGTTTAAACTATATAATGTCGGTAATAAAAAGTAGAATATAAATAATCGGAAAAAAGAATGCAGTCAAAATATTGAGATAATCCGTTTATTCTCCTGTCTGATCTATATGAACATTTATTTGGTAGAATTGTATATCTTTTACAAACACAATCAAATGTATATCCTTTACAAACAAAATCAATTAATTTTTTTTTCTGTATTCTTTTTTTTTAATACCATAGTAATATCATGGGAAATCACAAAAGTATATAGTAAAAAATTGTATATCCACTACGCAGTTACTCCTGATAGATCGACCCGGGAATTGATTAATTTTATTGTATATCATATAGACTTTTTTTGCAAGTTTGAATAAATTGATATAAATACGTCATTTTCCCGATTAAAGTGGACATGTTTTCGTGAATGACCCTGCATGTTCATAAAGTTCATCGTGTCATAGAAATCTGTTGGCAACCCTTGGAAAAATAGTGGAAATACTTTAGATCTATATTTCTCGATAAAAACAGCTACAATTAATGCATTTTCATAGAAACATGTTTAAGAGTATGTTTCATTTGTCCACAAATAATCGGAATATTTAGGACAACATTTGGGAAAATTTTCGAGTACTGATCGCTTCGTCCGAGACGTTCTTGGAATCGTTTGTAAAATCTTCTATTGTTTTTAAAAATGTGTAAAAATTCTTTTCGATGTTTTTCTTTTCTCTTTTTTTTATTTATTGCAAATTCGCCTACAGCCCCATATCTCCCAATTTTTTCTTTATTTTTTAACGTGCTATTTTTTTGTAGCCCCCATGTACCTGTAGGTGTAAAGATTCTGCAAACTTCGCACGCCCAAGGGGTTCCCATACGCTTCACATCTCCACCATGCACTAGAGTAGATTTTGGATTGGAAACCCTTGGGTAGCAAGGTTTAGATACATATTGCTAATTTAAGACTGATTATTTTAATGCCGAGTTTTATGGCAGTATTTCACTGATATAGCCAAAATATTAATAATAAGATGTGATCAGTTCAATTTTATTACATGTATTTTAAAAATTAAAATGTTTTCCATCGTCAATGCGCTATAGTATAGTTCAACAGAAATTAATCGATATTCCAATATTCAAACAATATTTATTAATTTAAAAAACCCTCTCGAACAAATAAATCAAGTTAATGTGCTGAATGCTATACATATCCTTTTTGTCCTAAAAAAAAAAAATTAAAAAGTGTTATAAATTTTTCTCAAGTGATAATCCTTTTCTCTAGACCTCATTTCTATTTTTATTTATAATATTGAAAGATTCTGCAAGTTTCAAAAAAGGTAATGCATGTGACTGAAGAAATATAAATAATTGAAAGATTTTGCAAGTTTCGATAAAAAGGTAATGCATTACTGAAGAAATAAAAAAGGGGGGGGTCGCTGTCTGTCATTTTAACTGGAGCATTAAAAAGACACCCTGAATAGAACTCAAACAACTATTTTGAACGAAGTTTTCGATTTAGATTTAAAATTCATAATAAATTTTCTGTAAGCTATGATAATATCTCAAGTCTGTAAAAGTCCACATAAAAGAATTATTTAAACAAAATAAAAGGATTAAATCATCATTTAAATCATCATCAAATTTTGAATTCATTTTACAGATGATTTATAAATATTATTTATATATACGGCAACAGTTGCTAATTATACACCGTGTAAATGCATCCTCAAAACCACGTCTTTTCAGCACGTAATCGCAAGTGCGCTGCGGGGAAAAGGATAACGTCATCAAAAGTTAACAAATGTAATGCTACTATTACGTCACAGACCCCAAGGGGAAAAGAGTTAAAAAGGCTAAGAGGAAAAATCGTTTATATCATTGTGAATCCGGGATCCAAGTCTTTCTAGCTTTTTGCCATGTCGATAATAGCTGTGACGTCATTTACCTTGTTATTACATGTATTTTAAACAGAGACCAGAAGACGTGGAACTAGAGGGAGACGTCATCGTGAGACCTCAGACGACTCGGAGAACGATGTGATAGAGATCTCTAACTCCTACCATCCACTACCTCTGCCTCTGTCGTTTGATGATCCAGAAACGGAGTAAGTTGAATATGGTCCACTGACCAGTAATAAAATAGGTTAAATCCAGAAATGGAGTAGGTTAAATATTTCACGTTTATGTATGGTTAACCAACTATTTTTTGCATCAGATTAAGTTTTTGGCAATTTGAAATCAATTTGTGATTGTTAATTTTTGAGACCTAGGAAAAATTCTTGACAAATATGTGGCCATGGCAAAATAAAGTTTACAACAATAAATATTTGCAAGATAAGAAAGTTGTGAAGTTGGCAGATACTTATGGCACATGATACAGAAATCTGGGTTACAGTACTGAGTAGTAACTGCTTTCTAAATAAAACATTGCTTCAACATTTGAATAGATTTTATGACTTAATGTTTAACAATCATACTTTTAAGCTTATGCAAGTATTTTATTAGTATACATATTTTCCATAACTGTATTCGCTCTCTCTCTCTCTGTTTCTCTCATAACATTTTGTATTTTTATCTCACCTGAACTGAGAACTCCAGTTGATTTCTATTATAATATTGTTTTTTTTTTTGTGGTTTTGATAAAGTAAGAATGAAATAACTATTTCCAATACTACAGACTGAAAACTGAATATTCTTTAAATTATTCTTTTAAATGTTTCATGGTACATTGTTAATGTATTTTAAAGTTATATTTTCTTTTTTAAAATTAGGAATAACCCATCAACAAGTGCAAATGATTCTATTTTGTCACCAGTACAAGACATTAGCTGCCCCATATGTATGGACAGTAAAAAACAGGTATTCTTTTACACACTTAAATAATTTTTTAGCTCACCTATGCCGAAGGCTCAAATGAGCTTTTCTGGTCACATTTTGTTTCGCGTCTCTCTGTAAACTTTTTACATTTTTATTGTCTTATCAAGAACCACCGGGGCCAATTTAAAGTTGGTACAACGCATCCTTGGGTGAAAGGGAGTTTAAATTGTAAAAATGAAATTGTAAAAATGAAGTGTCAAGCCCCCTTCCAAGTGGAGAATGAGATAATCAAGAAAAGACAAAAATAGGGTAGGGTCATTAAAATATCTTCTTTCTTAAGAACCATTTGGTCAGAGAACCTGAAACTTATGTGGATACTAAATTGTTGATATCATGACCCCTGGTATAGGATGGGGCCACAAAAGGGAATCTAGGTTCTACAAAGAAAAAGGTATTATGAAAAATCTTGAAAAATCTTCTCAATAACCACTAAGCCAGAAAAGCTGAAACTTATGTCGAAGCCTACTGGGGTAGTGTAGACTCTGTTGTTAACAGATTGGCTTTTCCATGAAACAGATCATGATCACAGGGGATAGGGAAGGGTGGGACCACAATAGATTTACAGGGGGGGGGGGTCTGGTGAAGAACAGCAAAGCCAGTTTCTTGGGTGAGCAGTTTCTGTTCATAGGCCTGTTGTTAACAGATTGGCTACTTTTCCATCAAAATGTGACTTTTTACTTAAAATCAATAGTTAATTTTACCTGCCCCTGTGGCTCAAAGGAGCAGACCCCATCTTTTTCCATGGGAGAATATTCTAAGAAATAATGGAGAAAAATGGGGTAAATTCAAGATCTTCCAAAGTACTGATTGGCAAAAAAACAGTCTAAACTTGGTTAAAACTCCTTTAAAGTTAATATGCATTTGTTAAATTAATTACCTGTAACCACCCCATAGGGTTATAACATTTAAGGAAGATTTTTGGAATCATCATTTTATATACATGCAAGTGTCCATATACATGTATCATTTTTTAACAGATTATAAAAAGTGGAAGACAGATGGCAGCTACAGTTTGTGGCCATGTTTTCTGTAAGCCGTGCATCAAAGCGTCCATCGACAATCATCGCTTCTGTCCAACCTGCAGAAAAAAGCTGAGCATGAAGCAGGTGCATCCTCTGTTTATATGAAGAACAATTACTGACCTGTTTGTGTGATAGTAATTTACAGGTACTTTGTCCTTTGTTTATTTGAAGGACATGCAATTACTGACCTGTTTATGTGATGGTAATTTACTGGTACTTTGTCCTTTGTTTATTTGAAGGACATGCAATTACTGACCTGTTTATGTGATGGTAATTTACTGATATTTTCTCCTTTGTTTATGTGAAGGACAATTACTGACCTGTTTACGTGATGGTAATTTAATGGTTCTTACCTCTAAGTTTATCTGAGGGAAAATTACTGTCCGATTTATGAAATAGTAATTTACTGGTACTTACTCCTATATTTTCTTGAGAAAGAATTAATTACCTGTTAATTTCTCTGAGGGACAATTACTATCCTATTTATAAGATAGAATTATACTGGTACTTTTTCCTGCATTTTTCTGAGGAGAAATAACTTATCGATAATTTGTCTGAAGGACAATTTATGTCCTGTTTGATAATGTATAAATATGATGTTGATTTACTTGCTCGTGTGTTTACCTGAGGAACTCCAAAGTATTACTTACCTGAATGGCTGACAGAGTTCAGCTCTGTTATGTGATTTTGATATATGTGAAAGATATATTTTCTTGTAATTGACTCTTAATGTTGGAATTAGTGCTGATTACTCTAAGACTTACCTGTTGTATTACGTATTGAGCCTGATGATTTACATTGATTGCATATGAATATTATTAGTGCTGTATGGAATTTTTTGTATGACCAAATCATTTAACACCTATGTACTGGTTGTTAGAGTACATTGCTTGCTAAATGTATAAATGCTGTGTGGTGCAACTGTATAATTTTTAGTTTAAATGTGTAAGGTATCTTGATACATTGTATGTTTATTTCAAATACATGTACTTCTTGGTAAATAAGTTTTTATAGTATATACAAAAAGGAATAATTTAAAGTTTTTGTGATTTTTCTTTGGGAAAGGGAAACAAAGTTTTGAAAGAAAAATCTAGCTGCTCTTTCTTTCATGGGCTATTAATTGAATTATATGCATTTTGTCAAATTATTTAAAAGATCTGTAGTCAAAATAAAATAAATTATGTAGTAAGCATTATAATTTTTTTGAAATGAAAATTTTACTATTAAACAAGGTTACTTTTTTCCTTTCATTTCAGCATGGGATCAAGAAAGCCAAAAATGAATTTTTCTATAAACCCAAACATTGTCCAGTTAATGAATGATAATAACTGTAGTAAGATTTTTGTATAGAGAGCCTCATTTTACTGATTCAGTTATTTTTTTTCCTAGTCAGTTACCCTTTATAACAGTTTAGGTGGTAGACATGTTGCATGAAGTTCTGTTTGTACTGACTGAGTTAGTGTTGAAACATATCGTCTTAATTTTAGTCAGAAACAAACAATATATAAACTTTTTGTTCTGTTGCATAAAGAAAAACAGTATTAAATGAGTTTCAACATACATGTTTCTTTTATTTCATAAAAGGGAGACATGAAAAACTCCATTCTTATTTCAGCAGTTAACATTAAGTTTGTTCTTGATGAAAAAAGGGACAGTATGGTCCAAAAACACTTGTATTCAGTTATAGAAATTAGAATAATCCATACCTAATTTCTTACTGATATAAAAACACTGTATTTTACTGTGAAAACAAGTACAACTTCAATATCTTGGAAGATTGTTTTCTCTGTATGAATATGTTGAATTGATTTGGATTGATTTGGAAATCCCAACCATACATTGTTATTTTACCCTTGATCATCTGATACCTAGAAATTTTCACTGTCCAATTGATTTGGAATTGACAAGTCTAGACTGTACTGCATACAATCTTTTGAGTTGTGCTAGGCACCACGCTTGTGTACAAAAAGAATGAAGCAAATTTTTTTCCCAAAAATGTTTTTGGGATCAAGTTTTTAAATAGCTCGCTAAGCTGAACATTATCTCAATATTGTAAATCACCTGCTCCCCTTCATTTCCTCTGAAGTCAAAGGAATAACAGTTACTTTTATATTAAAATCAAAATACAGACATCTAAATAAAATGGCTTGAAACCCTTAATTTATCCAGCAAATTATTCTGCATTATTTTATTCATTGTGTATATAAAATTACTTAGTATGTGTCTCCTCCAGTCTTATACATTTTCCTACTATACCATTCTGACTTGTCAAGAAGTGGCTATTAATTAAGAAAAATTCAATAATGTAAGAAACACTACCTGCTAGGAAAAAAGTTTTGGTGCGGGCACAATCAAACATTTCGGGGGGGGGGGGGGGGGAGGGTGGGGGGTTATTCCATGAAAAGGAAATGTGGAAGTTTTGGATTTGTGTACATTGTACATGCAAAATAAGCAGCCACGTAGCATCGTTTTTGAAAGTGGGGGGGGGGGGGAGGGGGCAGCCAGAGGGAAAAAAAATTACTTATCTGAAAAGTTGACAAGCAAAAAGAAAAAAAGGAAGTTTCCCAAAGTCGAAAATCCTATTTAGAGGGGGGGGGGTGAAGCCTATTTTTTTTAATACCAACTTCTTTCAGTACCAATTTTTAAAACCTACAATACTACATTTTCCTTATATCACAAAAATTTGAAGGGGGGGGGGGGGGGCAACCAGGCTTTCAATGAATACCCCCCCCCCCCCCCGTTGCTACGTGCCTCGTAAGGGTTTTGGGAATATTTTTTCTTAAAAATTAGGTTAATTGGTCTGATTATATGGAATAATGTCTACAAATGTCTACCTGTTTTCAATTTGTCAAGTTAAGAGTGTCTAATAATTTATCCAAAATACATGTTGTATACACCTTAATTCACCACAAATTAATATGTAGTTTGGTCAAATTGTTTGTTGGCAGATATTGAAAAACGAAAAACAAAAGTTTCAACTGAAGTCTTTCAAACTGGTACATTATTGGCACACAGAAATTCATTTATGTTGAAAAGACGAGAGTAAGCAACAACTAAAATGATTTGATGTAAATTCTTTACAGATGCGCTACTGATAATTAACTATGTAAGATATACATCCTTATCTTTGCAGCAGTCTGGCTAAAGTATTGTATTTATTTTTGATTTTGGACTCAGAAGGCAATTTATATAAAAGCGAGACCAAAAATGAGAGAGAGACAGAGAGAGAGAGAAAGTGAAATTCTAAATGATTTTTAAAAGTGTTTATTAGACATTATTTGTAAATGTTTCAAAGCTATTCAGATTGCATGAGTAGAATACTTAACTTATGTGTCCAACCTCACTATATTGTACATGTGTTATTTTTAATTTAATTAAATATTGAAAATGAAGCTAAAATAAATCTATTCAAAGCAAAATAACTTAATTCATTGCCAAAAAAAAACAACTTTTCTCGTGCCTAAAAAATATCATACCATTAAGAAAAAAAAACCTACAGAGTACAAATTTCATAAGAATTATTAGAATTTCGAGAATAATTTGCTTTCAATTTAACTTATAAATTTGCGTCTAATCACTAATGCATTTGATTTATGTGCGCGATTCGTCTGTTATATTTAGAGTTATGCCCCTTTGCTCGGTTTTCGGAAGCAACGAAAAGAATGCTGGGAATGTTACCCCCATCAATCGCCATGTTGGTTTAGGAGAAATGAACACCCCGATACGATTCAAGACTTTAAACACGGAAAACTTTAGAGCTGCTTAAAGTAAACTAGTAAGAATAACTGAATATACGAAAGAGAGACGAAAAATTAAAATGAGCGGCCTAGAAGAGCGAAAAGCTAAGCGGAGACGACACAAGGGGAGTTCTGTTGTCAAGACCTCAAATCAGACATGTCAAAGTTTTCCTGGGTCACTAGGTTTTGATATGTCAAACCCCGCACCAAAGGAGATATTATCACCAAGTCTTGATTCAGAGGTAGTTATTTTTCAAGTGTTGTTGTTAATGCAATTAATAGGTCAGACTATGCTACCGTTAGTTTGAATTTTGGATAGTTTTTGCTAAGCAAGTTCACGATTGTTCTCATGTTAATACCGAACTATATTGACTTAGGTATACCCTTCGTATTTCTGTATAAATTTGGTGATAAAAAGTCACGAACGTATCTGAGTATGTCGATTTTATGGATAAAAATTTAACTCAGGACAGCATATTACTTAACCAAGCTAGCAGCAGTGCATGCATGTTTGTGCTTGCCATATAAGGCAATCGAAGTTTGACCATTCTGTCCCTAGTGAACAGTATACATATATAACTTCTCACTCTTTCTGAAATGGAAAAAGGCTAGTTTGGTCAGATCTATTGGAATTGTGCCTTTGTTTGATTGTTCTATTGAAAATGTACAAGCATTGGCAAATAGCCAGGCTCTTTCCAGTACATTGCAGTGCAAGTGTCTGTACATGTGATCCCCTTTCTGTTAGTATTGCCAGTACTAATATCTTTAACATAGTGAAAGTTTCCATCGTGTACAGGTCCTTGACATCCATATTTCTAATAGTTTTACACGTGCATGCTTTCTATGGTAAATTGATGTTAGCTAAAATCTCCCAAGGCTTAGTTACTCAGTACAGACATCAGCTAATGGATCTTTAAATTCATGTCAAGCACAAAAGGGAAGGTTTTATAAGATTTCATTTTTAGACCCAATCAGATAGTACAGTCTTATGGTAGTTTACTGTTGTCAAGGAAAAAACAGATTGTTAGAAAATAAAGGTAAAGAGAAAGCATCAAGTTTGTATCTATCTATTATTCATGATCCGTTCGGAATAACTTTGATACTGAAGTAAATGGTAAAAAGAGCATTGAAATAGAACAAACTGGGAATTTTCTATCAATATATCAAATAACATTTAGCGTTTAGTATGAATCTGCTCTTAAAGAATGAGCACAAAAAATAGTGTCGTTACGATTAGTCTCAGACTCTTGAAAAATCATCACAGATGACAGAATGTCAATGACAAAAGAAAATTTTAAAATTGATAGTCGCAAATTTTTTTTTTCAAATATTTTTAAACAAAATTTCTTTGAATATTTTTAAAAGATGAGCCTCTTTTTCTTAAAATGGGACCCATTCAAATTGTAGCAAGATGGATTTTTCCACTGTCAAATCTGTGTTTGATCATTCTGCTGCTTCAAGTATTACTAAGAATAATCAATTGTAACTTTATTTGAGCCAATCAGGTGTAAAAT
This sequence comes from Saccostrea cuccullata, assembly GCF_032062105.1. NCBI lineage: Eukaryota > Metazoa > Mollusca > Bivalvia > Ostreida > Ostreidae > Saccostrea > Saccostrea cuccullata. The sequence continues at coordinate 12,692 of NW_026933169.1, forward strand.
ATTTCATCTTATACAATATTCATCTAAGAATAATGATAATTATTTATATGATATCATCTAGAATTTCTCCCACAAATTTTTGAACTTCATTTAAGATTTTCAACTGCAAGACGGGTGTCCACTGTAAATACCACACCTGGTTAATTCAGTCCGGGTATAATTGAGGCATTTATAGAAAATGAAAATAAACTTTTAAACTGGAAACTTTATTATGTGTCAACAGGTCAATATGTGAGACTATACATTAGCCAAAAACAACAAATCCCTAACAGACGAACCTTATTTTTTTTGTATCTTCTATTAAGACTGACAGATTTGTATTAGTGAAATATCGTTTTCATTTCCAAGGGTAACTGAAAATTTCATGGTTAACTTTTTTTAGAATAAAGTTCGATCATGTATTATTTGATTGTATGCTACCAATTATAATTGACGATCCATTGCAAATTTGGCCCAATTTTGTTACACTAATGGCAAATGTAAATGTTTTTTGGCACTGGGAACGATACCATTTATTGGTAATAGTTATATACATGATAAATGCTTCGAAAGAATAGTATATAATATTATACCTAATGGCAGAGATTTATATGGGAAGGGCTGTTATTGATCTTTTGATAAGATCTCCTTATAGGTATACATGTATAAGTTGAGCAATTCGGCAATATCAATTAATTGATACACTTACTGTGCATCATTATTCACTGTTAAAAAGCATTTATCCAGGGTAAATGAAATTAGTTGTCAAATTTCATAAGAAATAAATATAGTTTGAAGTAACACAATGTTTTAAATGTTTGATATGCTAAAATACAAAAGTTCAAACTAAAACTGCTAAAAAGGAATTCTCAGCTGTTGTAAATCTACATTTGTTTTGTGAATACACAGTAGTTCATGTACTTACACTGCTATTTATATTAATCTTCAAGTAAAATGTGTGGTATAGGATCTTTTTGAGTGCATATGTTCAAGTGGAGCTCTTTTGTGTTGGTGCATAATATTACGCACCTTAAAAATAAGTGAACAGATTTAGGCCATTAGTCGTACTCAAATGCCAATGGGAATGTTTCAAATAAATAATTAGTAAGTTAATAGAACTTTCTGTGGGAATATTAATTAGTATTTTACAATAGTAAAAAAAAAATCCATGCATAGAAAAAGAATCCCAAAGTTGATTTGGGTGAACATGTTGAAATAGGTGTACAGTTTTTTAGTCTTTGAATGACATTATTTTCATGAAAGGATGAAGCAGGAATTTGTCCTTTATTCCTGACTTTAGTTCAGCCTCTTTTGACTTTATTCCTAACTTAAGTTCAACCTCTTTTGACTTTATTCCCGACTTAAGTTCAACCTCTTTTGACTTTATTCCTGACCTAAGTTCAACCTCTTTTGACTTTATTCTTGACTTAAGTTCAGCCTCTTTTTCCATTATTCCTGACTTCAGTTCAACCTCTTTTTCCTTTATTCCTGACTTTAGTTCAGCCTCTTTTGACTTTATTCTTGACTTTAGTTCAGCCTCTTTTTCCTTTATTCCTGACTTCAGTTCAGCCTCTTTTGACATTATTCCTGACTTCAGTTCAGCTGTTCTAACCCCTCGTATACATGCTAACTATAGCTGTGATTGGGTTCAGGATTACTTAAATGACGACATGCACTCAGGATGTGAACTAGTATTGACTCAAATGAATACATTGTATCCTGTAAATGCAGCAGCATGGGGCTTACTCTGAAATACATAATTTATGCATGTTCATTATGAATGAGGACAATGTTCATTTAAACAGGGACAGTTTCCTTGAGTATTTTTAAAGATTTTTTTTTGTAATGTAATTTGATATGCATCACCATGATCACTGACAGAAGAAAAAATATAGATGTGTGTATCTCATTTTTCTAAAGAGATCTTTCTCAAAACAATGTTTTAAGTTAAAAAAATACAGCCGCAACTTTTTGACAGTCACCTTACTTTAAGATAATTGTTTTGCAAATTTTTTGTTTCGGTTCGGTTAAATGGATGGACATTATTTCTGGTCAGGGTGGATTAGCTATTTTGACTGCGTTATTTTTATTTCTTTATTTAAAAATAAGGGTGAGGGAGATGTATGAATTCTCCTGAAACCCCTCATATATCTTCAATTGATGATATGGCTGAATTTTCCCCCCATATTGATATATATTGTATATTGTGTTGGACTTTACTAAAATGAAATATATTTACCTCAGCTGTGACAAACGTGCTGTGATTTGAAGTGACAGTCTGTTTTAATGGAATTTTTTTTGTTTGTTTGCTATTTAACCATACACTGTGTGGATGCTGTAGATGATATATTATTAACATACTGTAAACCAACTTTTATTCGCGTGCGAGAAATTTTCGCGAAGTTCGCGAGAGCCTCGTCATCGCGAATATTTCTCGTCGCGAACCGGTTCTTAAAGTCTATGTGTCTATTAAAAAGTAACCTAAATAGGCTTTCTTGCGAAAATTAATCGCCGCGAACTAGTTTATCCCCGGTAGATCGCGAAATAAAGTCGTCGCGAATAAAAGTTGGTTTACAGTAACTCTCTGCCTTAAAAGCTCACATCAAGTCAAATAATATATTTCAGACTATGCAGAAGTTAGAGAAACTAATGGATGCCAAAGATGACAGTGATCTTCCTCAGTTATTGTCCCTGTCCAGGGGACCTAACCCCTACCTAGACAAAGAACGGTGTCTCTTGTGTGGGTGTGAGAGAAATGACGCCCCCGAACCTCTCCCATTTGGAGACAGTGGTCAGTACCTCTTAGGAGATATATTTATAAATTACTGCATATCACTTTTATTCACCATGTTCACAAGAAATATATTTCATTTTTCAATTCAATATGCCAACATGGCCAAGGTATCTTGCAAATATTTAATTCTTGTCTTAAAATTAGATTAAAATATTGATTAACAAGGAATCTCAAAAATTTTGTTTTGCTTTTTAATACAATATTTATCATCTCAAGAATATAATAAGTCACAAAAATTTCATGATTTTCAGTAAATGTACTATTCAGTGCTTATTTATAAAGATCAGCACTTCCTAAGTTGATATTATTGTTTATAAAAGGTCATGCGTAGTATAATTTGGTGTTTATGTTGATGGTGGGAGACTGGTGGTATATTTTCTGTTATAATTTTTTTTAAGGTGGTTCAAACAAGAGTTTGGAGAATTCTTTGTCTCAGGTAACAAAAGAATTAAATTACATTAACACATTAAAATTTATGATCATTTCCTTGAATATTTAATTTTTAAATGAAATGTGGTTTGTAAATTGTAATGGCCTTATAATTTTTAAATTTTAGCTTCCTTTATGGGTGCATCTGTGAATTGTCATAACCTTCTAATTTTGTGGATTCTAGCTACTTTTATCAATTGTTTATAGGTGTGTGTATAGTCTGTGAATTGTAATGACCTAATTTTGTGGATTTTAGCTACCTTTATGGGTGTGTCTTGAATGTAGAAAGGCCACAGAGCAGGGCATTGATAGAAAAGTCGACATCACTTCCTTTATGGTATGTCTCAGGTTATATTACACATTGTGAATAAACACAAACACATTTATCAATGTCTTCCTCATTACAGTTTTAATACGTGTCGTTACATCTATAATGTCAAGTTTCAATCATAAAATTGTGGATAGCATGTTCTGGATAACCTGAAAAAATCTGACAAAGTTTTTTTTTTTGTACAGGATGCAGACTTACCCCCTGAGCCCTCCCCGCTACCTTTCCTGGACCCTGGGTTAGACTCGGAACCAACCACCCCGAACGGCACTGTGTGTAACTGTGAGGCCTGCACAGAGAGAAGGTATCTTTATCATTACAGAGTCCTCTAAAGCAACTTATCTGTACAGATCTCTCTGAAAAATTCTGATATCTTCATCATTTTGAGGCCCTTCAAAGCAATTTGTTTATACATCATACCTGCCAACTGCTGAAGAAGAAATGCATTTATTTTATTCAAAGTAAAACAGGAAAAATTTAAATGTTTGTTTTAGAAGTTTCTGTACATTTCTTTCAGACAAATAGAAACAGAACATGACCGCGAGACCCAGGAACTCCAGAACTGCTGGACAGAGCTGCGGAAACTCGTACGAATGTTGTACGGGAGACGGGAGGGCGATTTATACGAGGAGGACACAAACGTTCCTAACAGTGAATCTGCCCAGGAATTAGTCCATAGGTAAAATCATGAACACGTTGTAATTCCCAGGAATTAGTCCATAGGTAAAATCCACATACACGTTGTAGTTTCTTTAAAGGATTTAACATTTTTGCGGTGTGTTTAACAATTGGAGAAGTGCTTAAGATAAAAAGCTACAATTGTTGACAGACTATATGTGTATTGGAGTTTTTTAAGGATATTGTGCAAAGAGATTAAGGCAGGAAAATATTCATGATGTATTGCATTTCATGTATATTGGGATAAGGACCATAGAGGTAACATATAACATTTCCAGTAAATTAGTTTAGTGACATTACTAGATTTACTATATCTGTTTTAGGCTATGTGCGAGAGATCCTCACCAACTCTTTCTACGGCTGGAGTCGCAGGTCCGAGAATTTGTGATAGAAATGAAAGTGAAACTGCTGAAACAACTCAACTCGGGCTACAAGTCTCCACCCGAGTCCAAGTCCTTCATACAGCTTCTCCTGGACGAGTATGGACATCTCTGTAAGGTGTCCGCCGAGATGGGCAAAATCCTAGACAAATTAGTAAGTATGGGCAAAATCCTAGACAAATTAGTAAGTATGGGCAAAATCCTAGACAAATTAGTAAGTATGGGCAAAATCCTAGACAAATTAGTAAGTATGGGCAAAATCCTAGACAAATTAGTAAGTATGGGCAAAATCCTAGACAAATTAGTAAGTATGGGCAAAATCCTTGACAAATTAGTAAGTATGGGCAAAATCCTAGACAAATTAGTAAGTATGGGCAAAATCCTAGACAAATTAGTAAGTATGGGCAAAATCCTTGACAAATTAGTAAGTATGGGCAAAATCCTTGAAAAATTAGTAAGTATGGGCAAAATCCTTGAAAAATTAGTAAGTATGGGCAAAATCCTAGACAAATTAGTAAGCATGGATTTATTGCGTTAACTATTTAGGCATTTCTGTAAGGTGTCCGCCAAGTTGGGCAAAATCCTAAATAGATTGAATAGTAAGTATTGGCAAAATCCTGGACAAATTAGTAAGTATGGACAAAATCCTAGACAAATTAGTAGGCAGGGATTTATTGTTAAAATTATTTAGAAAGGCATATTTATTATTTTTTAGTACATGTGCATGAAGATTTCACTGATCTTAGGAAGGTTTAAGTAGTGTACTATAATTTTAAAGTTATTAGATAGCTACATTTATTTAAACTCAGCACTATTTATTTATGTCATGCTGGCATTGAATTTAAAATGACTGACATACTTTTATTGTCATTTTTTGTACAATTTTTCATTTCTTGATTAATTTCTTTAAAAAATACTCCAGTGTGATGAATAGAACTTGCATAAAAACTCTAAATATTCAATATTAAACAACAAATTCTTAAGAACATTACAGCTATGATTTATGAAACATTAAAATTGATAACAATCCTGTAAACTTGTTAAAGCTGTCAAAAATTTTTAAAAGTATTGAGCCTAATTTCTGAACTAAATAAAAAGCCCTAATAAAAGGGTAGATTAAAAGTTAAGGAATAGATGTCCAATCAAATTGTTCTATAAGAGTGTTATTGGAGTTGTTGACATTTAGGACAATGTGTTACCACCATACGCTTATCTTTCAGAAAACCGATCACCTTTCCAAGTTCAATGTGACGTGGGAGCTACATAACAAGCACCTGTTTCAGTCTATAGCCTATACTGAGCCTTCCATACAAAGCAGTCTTCATCTTATTATCTCACAACTCAGGTCAGTATTTTGAATTGTAAAACTCAAATTCTATATATTTTAAACTCAGGTCAGAATTTGACACTACATAACTCACATAAGAACTATGTATTTCATAAACCCAAGTGACAATTTTATATTTCATAACTCACTTGAGAATTTTATATTTTACATCTGTCAGAAATGAAATTTTTTTATTATTGCAACTTAAGGTGGATTTTTTTACTTTAATTTATATTGTCTGTGGCATGCTTTATTTTGAGCTACACAAGATTTTCTCATGGACAAATTGAATATAGTGTGAAATAAGATATATAATTGTTAGGTATTATGTTACAGACTTGGTGCAGCATCCAAGGAGTCGTATCACGAAGATACATATCCCAACCTCCTACATCAGTATCTGAAGTTTGATGATGAAATGTCTGTGATATCTGTAGTCTGGCGAGACAGCCATCAGCTGATAGAGCAGTATAACGAGGAACAGGTGAGTAGCCATCAGCTGATAGAGCAGTATAACGAGGAACAGGTGAGACAGCCATCAGCTGATAGAGCAGTATAACGAGGAACAGGTGAGTAGCCATCAGCTGATAGAGCAGTATAACGAGGAACAGGCGAGACAGCCATCAGCTGATAGAGCAGTATAACGAGGAACAGGTGAGCAGCCATCAGCTGATAGAGCAGTATAACGAGGAACAGGTGAGTAGCCATCAGCTGATAGAGCAGTATAACGAGGAACAGGCGAGACAGCCATCAGCTGATAGAGCAGTATAACGAGGAACAGGCGAGACAGCCATCAGCTGATAGAGCAGTATAACGAGGTACAGGTGAGTGTCACAAATATCAAGTTAATATACAGCACTTTGGGGGGAAACACAGCAAATGTATTTCATTAAGAGTGCAACGATAAACCGTTTGTCGGTATACCGCGGTTTATTTTTCCACAGTTCGGTTCACGATACGTGAAACTGATACCACGGTTCGGTTCAATCGGTCCGTAATTATCTGATCTGTCCGTTTTGGTTCGTCATTTACAATTTCAAAATGGCTTCCGCACGAGACATGAGGTCAATGAAACTGCAGAAACGGCAAATAAACTTGTTTCCAGTCTCATATTTAACAGGCCAAAGGACTTTATCACTTTCCTAGTGTAAGCGTAATGAGCATTTGATAAAATTTTTGAGTTTGAAGCATGATATGATGACAAACGTCTGACTCTTTAACCCAATATGTCATGTATCGTGATACGTATCGAACCGTGAACTGAATACCGTGATACGTATCGTATCGTGGGGTAGGCGTATCGTTGCACCCCTATATTTCATTCAGACTTTGTTGTGGACAACTTATAAATGAGAAAATGTCAAATGTTGTTCTTTGCAGGCAACATTAAAATTGAAACAGAAAATGCTCAAAGAGGATTGGGAGTTCTTCAAGGCACAGCGGAAGATCTTAGAGGAGCAGGTGGCCAAAAGTGCGTCCTCGCCAGTAGCTCACAGGTCTGTGTAGAGCTCGATTTACAATGAATTCCATGCTCATTACATAAAATACATGTATATACTCCTTTAATGGGTCCTTACTATAAACCTTGCATTGCTCATTTATTTTTCTGTGGGTCTTTGCTATAAACCTTGTATCACCAATTTATTTTTCTGAGGGTCTTTGCTATAAACCTTGCATCACTAATTTATTTGTCTGTTTACAGTTTTGAGGCTCAGTTTACGGAGACAATGAGGATGATGTTACAGGGAACTAAACCCGGTCCTGAGGAGTGCCATTGTCCTCGATGTAACAGGAAAAGGTAAGTTAATACAGTGTCATAAAGGAGTAAACTAGTGTAACTGTCCTTGGAGTTAGCATTAAAGGTAGATGTACATGTACATGAATAGTTTGATGTTTGTCTTAGACACCACTAACTATCAGTATGTAATTTTTGCTTTGAGTTGTGTTTGATTATTCAGAATATACACAATAGAAAGATTGGTTAACTTGTAACAGTTTACTATTACAGTCTTATGTTCTCTATGTATAGGTGTCCTTGTGATGAATGTACAATAACACACATGATTACATGTGGAATTATAAACCCTGAGGCATTGGAGGCCAGTAATCCGGGGGGACACCCCACCTTTCTACACGACCCTAACCGCTATCGTATTGACGTCAGTCCCCCGTCTATGTCCAGTACAACATCCAGTAGTGGATCCTCCAGCCCGCTCATCCACGAGAGACTCAATCTTCCATTCAATGAGTCAGCTCAAAAGTATGTGTTTATTACTCATCTTACTGCATGTGAATCTAATGTTTTGATATCATTTAATTATGTGATGAGTTCAAATTTATTTTGCTTATATACATGAAATACATACTGTATTTAAAAATTGTCCTTGGTTGCATTAAGTAAAAAATATAGAAAATACAGACATTCGTTGGGAACAAAAGTAAAATTCATGAAGAACAAAGTACCTGAGAGAATAAGTATCTGTACTGTAACATCTTAACAAACAAATTTTGTTTTTGTCTTCATCAGTAGAGAGAATATGGCAGACATTGAGAACAATCAGTCCAACGATGGAGAAAACGCAGATGGAAGACAATTAGAGGAGGAGAATCAGGGAAGTTTAGATGTGTACGACGAGGATGACGATGATGATGAAGAAGACGACGATGAAGATGAAGAAGACGATGACAAGGAGGCGGGTCAGATGTCTGACATGGACATCTGTGATGAGGAGGAGGAAGACGATCTCGACGACGACGACGATGAATTAGATAACTACGATATCGACTACGACGAAGAAGACGAAAGCCGAGGTGTGAGGGAGAATTCCACAGAGAAAACCAAACATGGCATTAGGGAACTGATCTCGCCTTCCATGTATCTAGGGGATGAGGATGATGACGAAGCACTGGAAGATCTCATCAGCTCCGAGAAATGTGATTGTTTTCATTGTAAAAAGCAGGCACAGAATGAACAGAAGGTAGGAAAAATTTATCTTTGTTGAGTTTTTAATTTATTTTAAAGAATAGGTTTGCACCACATAAAAATGAGATAAAAAAATTAGAACAGATAACCATTGCTTCTAGATATTGTAGTTAATATGGGCAAAAGGGAAAGAAAGGTGTTTCGAAAAATGATAAAGAATGAATGAACTTTAAGAACTGTTGATGTGGCAAGCTTACCTTTTTGTTTTTTTTTTTGAAAAAAAAATTATCAAAAAATAATAATTTTTGTTTTCTTTCCCAGACAAAACAGGAGGAAAACTCTTGTAAATGCTATGCCTGTTTACGAGAACAAGGAAACACAGTGTCCACCTCCTTACCGCAGACCATCGCCCCTGAGACGGCGCGACCGGCCGAGCTCCACCTGTACCCCCACATCCACGGGTCCCCTAGCCTGCACCCACTGGCCAATCACCATGTTCCCCCTCCTCTCCTGCCCACCCAATTGTACGATCTCCACATGCCAATCCGCCAGCCCAAGTCTCTACTGCAGACAACAGGGAAAGTCCTTCCAAAGCTGGACTTTGATTCTCCTGAAGGAATCCATGAACACATGTACCATGCGTACGGAGAGTGGGATAACACGTACAATGCTAGCATTCCTTTCCAGAAGTACAGTGGTATCAGTACGGATCTCCTCCCTCCTCCTCCTCTAACCACTAATTTTAACACTGCAAGCTTTCTGAACGAGCCTTTCTCAGTGGCGACACAAATGGGAGTCGAGACTGTGTCCACGACAACCATACCAACAAGTGCTTTCAAAACCTCCGTCAGTCACCATGTGTCCCTATCTACCCCTCAGTCCATGGCAAATATCACTAATGTAAACCATGACCGCACCGCCGTAATGGTGTCTCACAGTGATCTGCCGGTCAACAGTATGACCCCTCCCTGTACCAGGCCAGTCACCCTAGGAGGTAACATCTCACAAAAGCAGACGTTGGGACCCACCCCCAGCGTCACCTCAGTCGCAGACCAAAAACAGCATTCACAACACTGTAAAAGGCACAACTCAACTCTGCTGGGAAAAAACAACGCTAGCTGTCAGGCTCATAACAATAATAACAATGCTAGCACTGTCAAAGTGACACAAGAGCTGTTCTCAGCGGCTCGGAACATCCGGGAGAATGCGAAAGAGGGCATGCAGATGATCCGCCAGTTTGCCAACAGTCTAAACGCCAACAATAACAGTCATTCTTGTAACCATAACAATAGGAATCCCCCCAACCACGTACTCCAGACCAATCCCGACCATAACCACTGTCCCAACGGCGTGTCCATGCCGACGACGGTCAATAACGTCAGCGTGGGGACGTCGACAGTGTGTATGGAACCAAACTGTAGCAACCACTGCGGGGATGAGAACTGTGATAGCGTGGATGACAGCTGCTCTGATCCAAACTCCCTGACGTCCTCGTCCAATCAGAAGGAGGGAAAGTACTGTGATTGCTGCTACTGTGAATTCTTTGGTCATGGAAATGTAAGTATAACAATTAACACATGGCATGGGTTCACTTCATTAAAGAAGTGATTTGTAAGAGACAGCTTGTAAGAAGTATTTATATGAAAATTAAGTATCTTTTCTTGTGCATTATGGATGATTGGAAGTTTGTCATATACAGTACATATATTTTTTTTCTATAGCCTCCAGTTGCTCCAACCAGTAAGAATTACGAAGAAATGAGGAACAGACTGCGGCTGAGATTAAAAAGGAAGGTGAGATCACTTTTCTTCTGTGTAACTATGAAGTCAACTCAATATACAACACTAGCAAAATTCATGAAGATGATCTCTAACAGTGTAAAATTATGATGATTACCCATGAAATTACATCAGTCTATACATTTTTAGCAATCCATAAGATTAGTTCCCACAAATGAAAAAGGTTCTATTGTACATTGAATTGATTTTATGACCTAAAAGTATGACTTTATTCTGAACAATATTTTATTTTTTACACATAAAATTGATCAGAAATTTATGAGTAAAATTTTTTGTATTTTAGCAACAAACAGAAAAGATGCAAGATCCTCACCACCAGAACTGTATCATGGCTAATTCCAGTCACAACAACAATAGTACCCCCGCTCCCCCTGTGAAGCCCGCCCCTCCCCCAGTGTATCCCCCAGAAGACCCAGTGGATGTCAAGGGCCTAGATGAACTGCTCAACTACATAAATGGCACAGAGAACAAAGATCAAGCACCCGAAAAATCCTCCAAAGCTCAGAAAAGGGCAAGGCAGAAACAACGCAAGGCCGAGGAGAAGGCCAGGCTGGAGGCAGAGATTAAAATGATAAGAAGACCGGAATTGGTTTAAACCTATAAACCTATACCTGTATTTTTTTAAACGGCTATAAATGCAAAATGCAAGTTTAAAGGAATGTAATACGGTAGAAAATATCTGGCTAATACTATGCTATGAAATAGTTCATAAACTACTGCATAAAATGTTACTTTTACGGCGTCTGTCGACGACGTTTTTGATAGCCCCTCATTTTCAAAGTGTTTGGAGCAATCGACATCTATTTTCGAAGATTCAGGAGTATTTTAAAAGTATTTGCTGGTCTGTCTGTCTGCCTGTTTGTCCGCAAAAAGCGTTTCCCAGTAACTTTTGAGTGGGAGCTTGCTATGGCTTTCATATTTCACAGATGTATTTAATGTGTAGTCATGGCTGCTATACTCATAGATCGCCATGAATAAGGATAAGGCATCGTACGCGTACAATGAGTGTAGTGGATAATATCTTATCTTAATATCTTAAGATACCTCTACAGTTGATGGAGTTCTGCATTCGGCTGTATGATGTCATTTTCAGTTTTTCAGGTCTGTAATAAAAGTTGAAATTGCATTACTAATTGCTATACTTATCATATTAAGAATGATATTATGAAATAAGAAAAAATTCAGGGAACTGTGTTTCCAAACAGAATATCATATGAACGAGCAAACTTTTTATATCTTAAATCAAATATATCACAAGTATTAGCTTTCCTAAAAAGCTTGTCTGACGTGATTTGCTTAAATTCATAAAGAGGAAAGAAATAATATATATGTTATATAATTTCTTAATATATCTTTCAAAAACCATGCGTAAACAATATTGTTTACAAAGAACATTTAATTTAAGCTAATGGCTCCAGGTAGACTTAAGTAAAATTTTTAATCGCCAAAAAAAATTTAATAATTATGGAATTTATTTCTTTTAATTTGCACATAACAACACCTCTGTGAAACAATATCAAAAATATTTAAATTTTGGTCTGCTTGACGTCTTATTTCTTCCACCTCAATTTATTATAAGATAAAGATTTTGACTTTAACTTAAGATGTTTCAAGATCCTGGGGACTGCATTTTTTCAAATAATGTTTTTATGTTAAATAACCTAACTGATTTTTTATTCAACAAACAGATTAAAATGAAGGTTGTAAATGAAGTCAATGGGAAGATCTTTGATCACTTAATGGACGCGTTTAAAGGGGATAACAATCTTGGCAGAGCGTTACACATGCTGACCATTCCCCTGCTGTTCTTGAGAGCTTTCATTGCTTCTCAAACTATCTAATGCACAATGATTCTCTACTTAACACAGTTACATAATTGATGTATGAAATTCTGAAGTATCTATAGGAAAGAAACAAGAAGATGCAAACTTTTTTTTTTACAATGTAATCGTCCGAAATATTATCATTGGATAAGAGTAAATAATTAACATTTCAGCCAACCTGCAAATCTATTTACACAATAAAGAATTAAACGTAAATAAGACATTTTTTCCGTTTTCACTGCATTTTTCTCATTCACTGTATTAACAGATTTTACAATATGGGAGCAGGGTAACTAAGAGAAAATATTTGACTAAGTGCCTGATGTTTATAGATAAATCAATGTCAAAGGTACAATTTTACTGAAAATAAGCAATAAAATAATTAACCATAACATGTAAAATGATTTATTCTTTGATAAACAACACAAAAAATAACAGTGAGATCTATTATAATAGGACATTTTTAAGAGAACTGAAGCGGACATGTTCGAAGATGAAAGCACGGATTATACTAAAGACAAAATCACCCAGTAATGTAAATAGAAGATTAAAAGCTCATTTCCTCTTGGGGCAAACTACAAACGTCTTTGGAGATAATGCATGCATCGAAATTTCCACCATTGAACTATCTAAACAAATTCATGGAACGACTGCATAAATAAGCCCTAGTTAAATCTAGTACTGTCTGACGCCGTGACGTCAGACAATAACACAGAAGTGTTAATCTCGTTTACGTATTCAGTAAAATTTTTATGCTTGCTTTAATTCAAATCTTTAAAAATGAATTCCAGTCATTGATTTATCCTGTTAAATATAAAAAAATTGATTTCAGTATTGAATTTGTGAGAAAAAAATCCACATTTAATTTCTTGATCCATGATAGGTTTTCGTTTTTTTCACATTATCATCAATTGTTTACAAAAACATGAGAGAATATACACTGAAGTTAAAAAAAATAATTTCTGAACATAAAAAAATTATGTACATGCATTCATTTAAATGATTAGATCTGTAAGCACCATAAGAATTGTAAACTCTTGAGTAGAGAATCAAGAGTTGAAATCACGGACGTGACTGGGGTATCCATAACATAAAAATTGTGACCATTACTGTATATGGTCTTCTTACAACTTTAAAGTGACTAATGGAGAGAAAAATATTGCTACAATGAGACAATTAAAGGAACGGAAGAAAAGATACAATAATCATAGGATATTATAATTTTCCCCTTGAAATTTCAAAAAAAGTTTCTCATTCCCCTGTCTGACCCTGCTTTGCCTACAATCCCATATCGTTGTCCCTAACGACCCTGCCTTTTTGAAAGAACATCTCTTCATAGAAATATACCGGTAAAAAATTAGTCAACTAATAAAGGATAATAATAAGTGCCCATCGAAATTCCAGCAGTATGTTGGAAAACCATGCCTGGGGCCATACAACTTAAACAAACTCTGTTTTGATTTCAGTCTCACTTTTACCAAAGGAATATAAAGTGGAAAAAGTGAAACTGAAATCAAAAGTAAACTTGTGTATGGCCCGAAGGCCAGGTCTTCAAAGACAACATATATGTTGTCAATGAAAAACTCATGCCAACGTTTTCATCTCTTTCAAATTATTTGTGTTTAGAATAAGAGTATTTTTTTTTACTAAAGTAATTACATTAATGACAAATGACAATTAAAAAAATGTTCGTAGTTTCGTTTTTATTGAAAATAAATATATTATCAAGCCGTTTTTATTTATCGAGAGGAATTATTGTAAAAGTGAAAAAAAGTAATACAACATTTGTTTGTTGATTTTTCTAAAAGCTTATGGATTCCAATTTTCCTTTAAGTTATAAGACGATTCCCCCAAGAGTGTATATTTCATCATATAGAAACCAGGAAGTGTTGTTATCTATAACCTTGACTCATTTGATATGGTATATCATATATTTAGTTCTGTTTAACAAATATTATCAATGTAATAGGCATGTATTTTCCGCAGGTATCATACAGCTGTATTCGCTACAATCATATAATAAATGAAATGATATCCCTTTATCAGAGAGTACTTTTTTAAGTCTGCTTGATGGTACTTGTTTTATCTAAAATTACTCAAATATTAACTAATCATTAAAAATATACAAAGACAAATACGTAAAAAAAAAACACGTTTGTTTACTTTCTATGGAAAGACAACGGAGTCAAAAATCCAACTCATCCTGCAATTCTATATCCCCATGCTCCAAATTCCAACCTTTTATGAAGTATCATATTAATTATTATAAATAATTAATTTTTAAAAATTGGCAAAAGAAATAAAAATCAAAATCTGTACAGTAGATCAGATTTGAATGAGTTGACTATAAAATTGTCCTCATTTTCAAATTATGTGTTAGATTGCTTGGAATAACTTCCGGAAAAGTTATGATCTGATCAGAGATGGAGGTTTTTGAGTATTGCTACAAAATTAAGGGAAGTTGACAATTGAAAAGTTAAAGTTCATGTTAATCATAAAGCGGTGAAGCAACTTTAAAATCCATCTATCACAAAAAATATTAATATGTGTTCTAGCTCAATTTCTTGCAAAAATAAATAAATATTTTTTAAAAATTTTCCTGCAAACGTATTACACTTTCATCACCACGCTATATTACGTTGATGTGACGTCATTAATTTCGTTTATCTTCACGACCAGAAAAACATAAATGTATTAACCATTCACTAAAAAAAGCTAGTAATTCCAATGATTGATGATAATCTTCATGTTGAAATAGTATACCAGTAACATGGAACTGTTTAAATTAAACATTGAGAGGTCATATGATTTTTTTTCTCTCAATAAGCTTAAGCAGTGCAGTAAAATTTGAGCAAATGCATATGATTGTATATAAGAAACATCTAATCGGATTTGATTTAAGATCGTTTGCAAACCTATATATTTTTAACTATTGTTTTTTTGTTTAATTTAAATCGGAAATGTTACAATTAATTTAAGATAAATGTATGAAGCACAATTAATATGATTATAAGTCGCCCGGCTGGCGCAGTGGAAGAGTGTCTCCTCTAGATTCGTGGAGTAAAAGTAAATCCTGACGTCTCGATTTCGAACGCCACTGTGGGAGGTTGAGACCGGCCTCTCGGACGAGACCGAGGCCCCAAGCCGCAGAAGATGCTGGTACGAAAAGGACCTTCGGAGCTGGGGACGAGTATAGGTCAGTGTTTGCAGCTCCCCACCAGCAAGTGGTGACCTCTTCATATGAGTGAAAAATTCTCCAGAGGAACGTTAATCAACAAAAATATCAACTTGTACGTTTATACTAATACTTCATAGAATGAATATTGTATGTCTATTCCTTTCCCCAGTGCAGGAAAAGAGATGTGAGGGCTCATAACAAAATACAATATCATTATCCCACCGCCAGCATTTTCAACTATTTTCCTTCCTGCTTACTTTTAATTTTTCAATTTTGTAGCGTTTTCTTTTAAAGTTTTTCAAGCTTGTTATAATTTTGTGAGACTCAATATCCCCTTATACTTCATAGCAAAAAAGATGTAATTCTATTGTGATGCATTTTCCTTTTAAAAAGACATAATTTGTAAATCCCGCCAGAATAAATTGAATGTCGATATTGTATAATATACAAAGAATGTTGAATCAAACAATTTTACTTAAAAAAGAATTACTATAGCTTCGCATTTTTTTTTACGTTGAATCCTATTGTAACTTTAGTAAACCCGCGTATAAATGTATGTTTGACAAAACTCAATAAGCCGATCTTTTAGCTTAACAGCCGAATTAACTTACCACACTAAAACGCCTTTTCATAAAGCATTTTTGTGTATAATAACTAACCATGCAAGGAAAAAAAGGTACAGTTTGAGCTTTATTGTGGCCTAAAAATTAAATGTTTTTAAAAAGTTGTGAAATGGGCTTTAACAACAGTTTAGTAGATGAATATGTTAAATCATTAAAAATGTTGTAGCATAAAGGAGGACCTTTCTGAAATTATGACGTCATTAATTTGGTACATTTCTAAGTGTAATGCAGCAAAGCCTCATATGACTCATTTCTGTGCTATTTCCCATTAGAATGTAGTGCCTGTCACCGTCGCTCACTTTCACAAAATCACATATCTCAAAATCTTTCTGGGCTACGGTGGCATAGTATGTTTTTTGAAAGACAATTCCACTGAAAATTGATGTCTTCTGCAACTTTTTAAGAAAAAACGGGAAAATGCACAAGTTAATGACGTACCAATTAGCGTTTGAGGGGTCATATGAGAAAAACGATCTGGCTGTGTATTCTTATTGCAGGGAATTCCTATGATTCAGAAAGAAAGAATTTTGATTTCTTATATCACTTTCATATTTTAGAAAAATATGGGCTTATTTTATATTGGAGCTTTACCTTGCCATGGTATTTGTTTCATACTTTTAAAGTTATGTTTTATAGCTACAATTGACATTTTGTGATATAAAAATTGTCAAAGTATAAAATTATGGTTTACGATTTAAATTGAAGAGCAAATTGAAATTTCAAAGTGCACTCCAATCGATTTTTCATTTTTTTTTTTTTTTCTTTGCTTGCGATTATTTCTTTATTATTATCAAAGACTGATGACTAAATATATATTAGAAAAGATTGTAAAAGTATTGCTTTCGTTATTCAGAGATCTTTTATTTTCTTGACAGCATTGATTTATGTGAATTTTTTTATTGAAAATTGATTACAATAGTCTTAAATATATTTGATCTCTTTGAAAAAAGAATGAAATTACTAGTCTTACACATTCAGAGATAATTAAATACAACATAAAATTAATGCTCTTACCTTTTCTCATTTATAAGTATCGTTTGTGAGGAATCATCTAGTGTGAAAAAGTACAAAAACGATTGCACGGATTTTATAAAAAAAAAAATCTTTTGCGCAACTGTTAGTTATCATTGTCAATTCTGCGTCTATACAATTTTTATCTTATCTATTGTTTATTATAATTGAGTTCTAATTCGTTAACCTGATAACATGAAACAATCTTTTTTTTAATTATTCAGTATTTACACTATATGATACTGAATTATCGGAGACTGAATTTTGTTTAGCTATTCTGTTTTGTTTTTTATCAGAAAAATATCTACATTTTTTTTCTGTTTTGATATCATAATCAGTTATTAGACCCGATCATGTCTTAAAATCGTGGAAAATGAATAAAATGCTTACTCTGTAGAAATGACGACATCCTAATATAAGACAGGATCGGGAGAAAGAGGGGGGGGGCTTTACTGTTGTTGCTGAAAAAGATCTTCCCCCCATTTCAGTACATAAGATATCTCCTGCAATCTTGAATATTTCTGGTACTTCTGGTACTTCAAATAATATATTATTATAATTTTCTTATTTTTTTTTTGAATTATAAAAACATTAATTGTTTAAACATATTTATGTGCATATATATTTTTTTAATTTACTAGGCTATTTACTTGAAATTAACGTAGAAAGTCATTAATATGTCTCAAAATGGATACTTTTTACCGTCTCGATCTATTACTTGTGTAACAATGGATCCGGAAATTATCAGATTGGCAATCTAATGAAAAAAATAAATAAAAGAAATTGGTAAAGTTTTACAATTAAATTTATCTTAAATATTATCTTTAAAAAGTTTAAATCAGACAGAAAACACAAGATATTTTCATTTTTCCATGAGAGCAGTTCTCCGACATCTCTCTCTCTATCTCTTCCTCTCTCTCTTTTATAATTTTATTTTACTCCGATTGGCACACATTTACAATACTGTTAATGATATTTTATTGATTATTCAGAAATTCAAAACTTATTATGATTAAAATCCAAGATTTAAATCTTAACATAATGACTGGTTTAAATGTTTCTGACAAACAATGTGCACTCCATATTGTCAGTTCTTATTTGCAGTGCTGCATTGGAAAGTGACAATAATTAACGT
Source organism: Saccostrea cuccullata (assembly GCF_032062105.1). Classification (NCBI taxonomy): domain Eukaryota; kingdom Metazoa; phylum Mollusca; class Bivalvia; order Ostreida; family Ostreidae; genus Saccostrea; species Saccostrea cuccullata. Next base: position 31,099 of record NW_026933169.1, read on the forward strand.
TTACACAAACGTTCTAAATTTTCATAATTTTACTTATAATAAAGATAGCTAGTCTATTTACATTAAACTTTAACATTTACATTTTTAGAACTCGTCCGTGTGATGCAGTTGTTAGAGCGTCTGCTCTAGAGTCGCAAAGAAAGGATTTGATCCTTACCTCGCGGGACTGAACTGCAACGGTGGGACATGGAGACCGGTCCTTCGGATTAGACCGTATAAATCGAGGTTCCATGTCGCAGTAGGTGCTGGCACGAAAAAAAATCCCTCCCTGCTCAAAAGCCCTAAGTGCCAAGTACAGGACAAATTTGCAAGTCTCCACCAGCAAGTTGTGGCATCTCCAGTGAAAAATTATAGATAGGTACGTTAAGGTATCACACAGGAAAATAATTTTACTATATATTACTATATATTACTATATAGCTTGAGTTAAGTTATTTAATCAATTAGACTCTCAACAGCTAATTCCTGTCAGAGAAAGGGAAGATAATTGCTATAAAAAATTGAAATCAGAAGAATACGCCTTTCGTGGCTTTTAAGAAAGAAAATTGACAGTAAACATACCTACCCCGAAATACACGTGGGTTTCAGATGTTGACAAACAGCCTAGACACCATCTAAGAAGTTGCATCATCGACGCATGAAAAAGGCGTTCCCTTTAATCCAATGTAATAATAATTCTGCTATAGTTATGACATTCGTAGTACATGAGTCCAAATTTTATACTGTATATAAAGATGCCAAAAAATGAAAAAAAAGAAATTTTTTCTCTCTCTATACATATAAGATTTATAGACAATATAAGACAAATATTTATATATGGATCTATAATTGACTAAGTTGATTTTTACTGGCTGATTCCTTGCATAAAACCTTACAAGAGAGATACAAACAAACAAAAAAAAATTATAAATAATTATTTACCTTTGATCACATAAATATATGAGGTCTTCGACACATGAGAATCCATTGCAGACAGTTCTGTTTATCAGATATCTGCTTCGAAAATAGAATTAATTTTTCTTCTATCAGTTTATCTGCTTACCTTCTATCAGGTTAACAGGTCCCGAAAAAACACTGCTTTACAGAAGTATAGAATTTATTACAAGACTTTAATAAACAACGGATTTCAAACGCATTTGCATGGAATCTCCGCACCATGGTAGCTATGTGATGTTAGACCTGAGCGCAGATGCAAATAACGCGATATAGCAGTGATCTTACCGATCGAAATCAGCACATCCAATTAAAAAAGGAACCGTATTTTGCTACGCAAAAACACTTTTTTATATAATGTTTTACTTACACGGCTCTATTTCTTTTTCACAGTTAAAATCTCCGCTAGATTTTGACTGTGCATGAAAAGTGATTTTTATTTACAACGATGCATATCGCTATTAACCAAAAATTATTTTAATAACTAAATCATGATGCAGAAACTTAAATGACGTTCAGAAGTCAACGGTCTTTAAGGCACCTCGGTCAAGTCAGGTCACCTCGTGGGCCAGGTCTAGGGTCCTTATTTCACCATTTTGACCTCAAAAGAGAAATTAATTCTATATTAAAGATCTTCTTATCTACATACTGTAGGTCATCAAAGTTAGCAACATCAAATGCAATCAATCAAGCAGGCTGTGAGTTTATTTCCCTCAAAATTTGAAATGGCAAAAATATGTATGCCATATTCTCTGGCTCTCACTGTTTCGGGAATTGTTCTTTTATAGTCGAAAATGGAATGCCCATATGATAATACATATGTTCTGTACACCAGGGGGGTCGCCATTGTATTTTTAAAACCTTCCTTAATGCATTGCCTTTAGTCCATCAGCGGTATTTGTGCTTCCATATTTCTAGGGAACCTTTCCAACCCTGTCATTGTATTATAAGTATTGAACTGGAATTTTATCGTTTCTTTCATACTCTCATATCTCAGCTGTCTATGCTACCAGGATGAAGGAACTTCTTTACGAATGATTTCATTTTTTGAAAGTCATCATCACCCACGCTTATAGACGAGTCCACAATGCAAACTTTATCCATGTTTGGAAAGCACTGAATTGTAATAAATAATAAAAATCAATCTTTACCTTACACAGTATGAATAAAGATAAAGAATGAATACCTGATTGAATGAATGAATTTACATGCAGTAACTGACATTAGGGATATTTTTATTGAAGCCTAGCATATGAAACCTTTCTTCAATAGGAAAACCTTTGTCTTTCATCCGTGCATAATGGTATTTTTTACAGTGTATAAAAATAAAAAAAAGCATACCATTTACTGATATCAATATCAGAAAAACTTGATAACAGGATATGACACAAATACATGTAAACTGAACTTCTACGGTCATTTACAACAAGACCTTTCAATGTATTTAAGGACTAAGTCTGTGTAACATTGACTTTATCATTTCAGAATTGATGGTTTCCCAGTTGTCACATTCAATTCTATGTCGAGCCAGTAATTGACAAAATTACACGCAGATTTTTTGTTAAATAAGAAAATCTTTTTAAACTTCTTTCCTTTTCGCTGAAAAGAAAAAACAAAATCTTCTTTACAGCTGTATTTCCTAGTAAGAAGTAGCATGCCCTATTTAATATTTTTCCCCTTATTTTTGTGAGTTACTAGTATTTAAAAGTCACAAATTTGTAAAACAATTTTCTATTTCTGTTTCAATTTACTACTTGCACTTTAAGTAATGGTAAAAAGTCTAACCACTCATTCATTTGAAATGACTTGCATTGTATTTTCCATCTCTAGTTTCTTTAATTGTTCATTAGCCTGAGTATCAAAAGAATCTGGTAAGTCATCAAATAGACCATCTAAAGGAATAATAAAATAAAATACATTAAAATGGTGAAATTGGACCATTAGAATAATCTAAGATATCATTTATAAAAGTTTAAAAAATGGGAGGTGACAATATAATTCATCATTTTCCAAAAATTTCAAAGCAATTCAGAGATGCATCACTCACTTACTCTCTCTTTCTTTCTCTGTCACCGTTCACGGTAGCTCAGTCAGTAGAGCGCTCGCTCCGTGATAGGAAAGTCGTGATCGAGTTCGTATCTCGTCTGCGACTGACCTTAGTCGATAAAAAATGGGTAGCAACTGTTCCTTTGCCATGCACTCGGCACTTTGAAGTGAAAGTTGCGGGTCCTTCGGATGAGACCTTAAAAACCGAGGCCCCGTGCCGGCGGCAGGCGTTGGCACGATAAAGATCCCTTTCTGCTCAATGGCCCTGAGTGCCGAGAGAAGGTCAAATTTGAAGCCCTTCACGGGCATACTGTGACGTCTCCATATGAGTGAAAAATTCTAGAGAGAGGGACGTTAAACAATATAAAATCAATCAATATTTCTCTGCCTATCTGCCTGTCTGTCTGTCAGTCACTCTCTTTTTTTACTATCTTAAGGAATATTGTTTTACGTCTTTGTTTTAAATTTCAATTATGTTAATGATAATATTTTATTTATTGATGCATCAATTCTGAACATGCTATAAAATTCCGAGACTAAATTCTTGGCATAATGACTGGTTTATCTGACATACAATTTGTACTCCTAAATGAATAATCACTTGTTAATCACAACAACTTAACAGAGTGACAAATATCATTATCCTTCAGAATTATACAGTCTAGCTGATTGGTTTAGCGCATGTCATCTGAGGTGTGACAATAGGTGATGGCCTCACGCGCGGAGTCACAACTGTTGTCACTCTTCAGATAACAATGAAATAGTTTTTATAGGCGAGCAGGCACATCCTCTACTGTGTTGTCGCCCATTGTTTAAGCGAAATAATCGTTATTCATAATTATATGTGTGTACACGCTTTGCTAAATATGCGGGGTTGGTAAAGTAGAAATTCCTACGATGACGTCAAAGTTGTCTGTTGACGAAGTTTGGAGATATGGAATCGGAGCAGAGTAGTAGAAGACAAAAGATTTGATTCCTATTTTCTACTCTATTTAATTGATAATTTAGAATCCTCAGGATAATAAAACTATTATGGACTGTTTAAAAGGGAGACACCAGCAATTATCAGGTATGAGTAGGGTTGTTACCCTCCGGTGACGACCCTACTTAGACCTAATAATAGGTGATGTCTTCCTTCTTTACAGTCCATGAATGTAAAATATTCAAACGATTCACTCGTCATTATACACATTTAACTAATTATAAAATTTACATGAAACAGGCACACTTCTAGAACATTTACCTTCAAACATTGACGTGTATGAGGTCGTCGACATAGAAAAATCCATCGCGGGCATTTCTGTAAATCAGAGTTTGTCTTCGGAAACGGAATGATTTTTGCTCTCATCAGCTTAATTGCTTGGCTTCTACCGGATAAACGCGCCCCGAATTAACAGTGCTTCACCACTATGAAATTGCTAATGCAGGACTATTACAGTTATTAATCAACGACGAATTTCGAACACTTCTTGCGTAGCATCTCTGTAAAAACTTGTTTCTAGCGCCATGCATATTGCTTGACCTCAGCATAAATGCAAACGAAACGAGAAAGCAGTGATCTGTTCTGTCACTATTATCACATGCATAAAGGATATGGATCCGTATATTTAAGAAATAAAGTCCGCGTTTTCGTGAATGTTGCAGGATAACCTCCAAGGTCGAGAAATGTTGTTTGAAAGATAAAAGCCGAGGCGTTAACCTAGGCTTTAATATTTCAAACAACATTTCGAGACAGAGGAGGTTATTACGCATCATTCATGACAACAAGGACTTTATTTCTATTCTACCATGTATAACTACAATCGCTAAACTATGGATAATTGTTTCCTCTATAGAGAAACGAATTAGGTCACCATGTCTCGATTAAGCTTTTTCATTTAACACCAGAGGTAAAATTTGTTTGCTTACATGTACCTGTGTATAGAATGCAGACGATTTGAGCTTTCGTTTCATTAAAAATAGCCTTTTTAAATTACAAATTTTTTCGTAATATGTATTGATCAGTTAAAATGAATATAAAATAACAAAATCATGTTTCTTTTACGGCTAAAATCACGTTGTTTAATGTATAGGGAGGTCCGTAGAATAGCCCCGCATAGCTATAAAAACCGACATTCATCAGCAACTAGATGCCATTTACAGTGTTTATACTGCAAAAGACGACACATCGATGCGGTCTAAACAAGTATTTCATTCTACAGCCAAACATGCATTTGAATTGTTCAGATTTGATACGTGTTTCTGATCTGATAATTTTTTGATGACGTTCGTGATTTATTGGAGGATAATGTCCGCCGGTTTCCTTTGATGTTCTCAATAATCGTGGTAGAATGTATGATAACAAAACACTATTTTATTTACTGTTTCACAAGAGATTTGCTAACAATACATTGATGAAATAGATTCACTTAAAATGGTTTAATTTGCAAGAATACCATGATCTGATTCTGCAAAATTTATGAGGGAAAGTTAAGAAATTGTAGAATAGTTATAAATGAATATATAAATGACTTGGTTTTTTTTTACATCTATGAAAACAATATAAAGGAATAAGAGAAAAAGATAGTATTAAAAAAACCCCTTTTTTTCTTGCATGATTTTTGACCAGATAGAAGAGAAACGATTTGTAGATATGTTAAAAAACTGTTGAAAGCATTTTAAGGGGAGACAGTGCACATGTCACATGACTAAAAAGACATATTACGTCATAATCGGTGATGATATACATGTTAAACGTTGTTAAAATCAACAGTTCTTGTGTAATTTTATTCTAAATTGTAAAATTGTTTTTTAAACATTTAATTATAGAAATTATTATTCATAAAGTTTTTAAAGATCTTGCTATCATCTAGATTTTGAATGTTCATGTTTTCATGTGATGTCACAATTGATTTCCCTCACTCGGAAAATACAAACGTGCAGCGTTTTTATCATGCTTACATCTAATTCGACGATGTCCTGTGCGATATTGAGGTAAGCTTCACCCTGTGATATTTATGCAGTAAATAATTACGATGAAGGAATGACATTCAATCGTAAATTTAGAAATATATACTGACAGAATTTTTTCCGAATGAGGTTTTTTGTCGTTGAAGCTGACTTGAAAAATGAAGAAAATATTCCAAACAAATAGTATTTAAAATGAAAACAATTGCTTTCAGATAATTTAAACACAATGAATATTCAGAAATATTTGAGTATATAGTGTTATCTAAAATATTTATCGTTTGTGCGTAAAAATTCGCATGATGGACTCCGTTATGGACCAGTAAACATGAAGTATCTAAACTCCATACAAACTCTACACATGGCGGTATTTGTAGGGCGATATCTTTTAAATATGTCAAGAAATCCCATGACAGGACCGTTTCAAAATGTGAAGTACATATTGAATTAATAATATAAAAACACGAAAAAATTCATTGACAGGAATTTTTTTCAGCTAAAGGTCCTGTTCCTCCTTAAATCATTACTTTTTTCAATGGGCTTAGATAAAAAAGAAGTATTTCATGCAATTTCATCGTAATAAACTAACGATAAATGTTAAAAGATCTTTATATATATATATATATATATATATATGACTTATATCAGGAGCAAAGTGGTCTTCTTAAGTCCCACTTATGCAAAAGAGGCTACAATGCCCGCACCGTACAAACAGCTATTGATGAGATGGCGGGACATGACAGGCAAAACCTATTACGCTACAAGGAGAAAGACAAGAGCGGCAGGGTCCCTCTGGTAACCACATACCATCCCGTCCTTAAGAACCTTAGCGGTATCCTTCAAAAGAACCTACCAATTCTCCATTCAAACAAACGAATGGCAGAGGTCTTTAAGGAACCCCCATTGGCTGCATACAGACGCCCAAGGAACCTAAAGGACATGGTAGTAAGAACCAGACTGGACAACCCATTACCTAACGGGGGCTTTAAAACTTGCTCTGACAGAAGATGTCTTCTTTGTAAGCACAGCACTGACACAGACAGTTTTAACAGCCCTGTTACAGGCCGCAGCTACAAAATACTAGGGAATTTGTCCTGTCATACTGACAACTGCATTTATCTAATCAGTTGCAAAGTTTGCTCCAAACAGTATATTGGTGAAACAGGAGATCTCCGCAGGAGAGTCAATAACCACCGTTCGACCATTAGGACCAAAAAACTCAATGAACCCGTTGGGGAACATTTCAACCTTGAGGGTCACAAATGGGAGGACATGACAGTAGTGGTGATTGACCATAACCCAAGATGGACAGATGCTCAGAGAAAAAGCAAAGAAAAGTTCTGGATGCACAGATTGAAGTCATTCCGCCCTAATGGTATTAACAAACTGAATGACTTCACCAGAATGAACGTAAACTAGACCCAATTCCTGATGATACTAAACAAGATTATTCTCTCAATTTAGTGTAAACTCTACAGTTAATTTGCGTCACCAACTCTCGAACAACTCTCATAACTATGTATTGCTTACACCTTTGTTAAAAAATTTTTTTTCCCGGTAATAAGTCTTTAAATATTTCAAAATTTATAATTGATCATAATTCATATGTTTAAATATCCCCGCTATATTATTTTTCTTCGATTATTCTTTACTAAGTAAAGTTACGCCATTTCGAGAGAATGAAACAATGTACGATTTACTAATTGTCGTAATTAATTAGCATAATTAATTCGTTCACTTATGTAAATCGCACTTCACCCTAGTATACCCGATAGACCGGACGCATTTCATAGCGGTCCGGATTTCTTTCTTTATTAGTGTTCTTAAAAATTTCCAATTCATCATGTAATTAAGTATGTAAATATCTAGTGTTTAGTAGTTTAGTAGTAGTGCTAGTTGTTTTTGTTTCTCTTTTCCCTTTGTTCTTATGACTTTTTAACTTTTTTCTTTGTCCTGAGGAAGGGACAGGGCGTCCCGAAAATTTGACAATTTTTATTGTTCGTGTCGTTGGTCATTTTTAGTGCTTTATATAAATTTCCATCCGTGACCTTGTATCTACTTGGTAGATCCGACATTTAGGATATACAGTGTTGTTGGTTTTTTAGTGCTTTATATATATATATATATATATATATATATATATATATATATATATATATATATATATATATATATATATATATATATATATATATAAAATAGAAATTCTGATATGAAATTAAAATAAAATATAGATACCTGAACAGTAAGATTTAAAGATCTTCTTATCTAAATCTTCTAGGTCATCAAAAACATCAACAACAAATGCATTCAAACAACCAGGCTGGCTTTCAAAATCATTTACTTCCCACAAATCCTTAAGTGCAATACCAATGGCAAAAATATGAATGCCTTTCTCTCTGGCTTTCTCTGCCTCAGGAATTGTTCTATCATGCTTGATATTGGAAACGCCATCAGTAATGAAAATGCATATATTTCGAACACCTGGCCTATCACCATTGGGTTCTGAGAACATTTCTTCATGCATTGTTTTCAGTGCATCAGCGGTGTTGGTGCTTCCATATGTCCAGTGAATCCTGTCAACAGCGTCAATCAACTCTGTCTTTGTATGATAAGTGTTGAGATGGAATTCAATAGTAACTCGGGTACTGTAGGACATTAGACCGACTCTCATCTCCCAACAGACTGTATAAGCAGCCTGAAGGAACCTTTTTACGAATGCTTTCATTTTGTTGAAGTTATCATAACCCATGCTGGTTGACGAGTCAAGAATAAAAACTAAATCCATTGTCGGAAAGCACTGAACTATAATAAATAATGAAATTTGAATTGTATTTTACATGACATGAATACGTATAGTAATCAAATATAAAAAATAATCTATTTAACACATATATTTTACTCATTCACTGGAACATACGGATACACTTATCAATCGGATAATTGTGCAAGTGTATTGCGTTGTGTTAAAATCAAAGAAGAAAGTTTAGCTTTTATGAAAACTTTAGATTCCGGTGATTATCTTATATTTTATCAGTTTGTTCTAGAAAATAAAATACATGTACTAAAGTTTTTATGCCTCAATCTAACAAATAAAGTTTATTTTTCAACAGGTCATCAGCTTTATTGATGCAAGACACTAGAACCTAAAAGACAACTGAAGATATAAACCTTAAAACAGTTTTTCGTTATTTTAAATCATGATTTTTTTTTTCATTTTTTGAAAGATGAAGAAATATTCAAAGCACAATTTTATTTCTTTATGAAAAAAGTGTTGCATCATATTTTTTTTTTCTTTCATGTACTTCAAAAGTGGATAAATACCGATAAAAATGTGAAATGAAATGTATACCTAATTTGTTAAATTCAGGTAAGATCTTCAAATCTAAATCTTCCAGACCATCAAATAAATCAACTTCAAAAGCATTCAAACTGGCAGGTTGGCTAGCAATACCATTTATTTCACGAAAATCTTTAAGTGCAATGCCAATGGCATAAATATGTATATCTTTTTGTCTGGCTCTCTCTGCCTCAGGAATTGTTCTTTGATAATTGATATTGGAAACGCCATCAGTCATGATAATGCATACATTTCGAACACCTGGCCTATCACCATTATCTTTTGAGAACATTTCTTCATGCATTGTTTTCAGTGCATCAGCCGTGTTGGTGCTTCCATATCTCCAGGGAATCTTGTCAACAGCGTCAATCAACTCTGCCGTTGTGTTATAGGTATTGAGTTGGAATTCAATCGTAACTTGCGTACTGTAGGACACTAAACCAACTCTTGTCACCCCACAGTCTATGTTAGTTGTCTGAATGAACTTCTTTACGAATGCTTTCATTATGTTGTAGTTATCCTCACCTAAGCTAGTTGACGAGTCCAGAATAAAAACTATATCTATTTTCGGAAAGCACTGAACTATAACAAATAATTAGAAAAATTAAATGGACACCATGAATGATATCGTTAAAAAATAAAAAAAATATTGTAAAAATTGTTTAATATGTACCGTATAATCGTTCTTTGTAATTTGAATGCACTCAACATGTTCTAGCTGGAGAGACTCAATGAAATGATTGTGTAAAGTATATTGTGTTTAAATCATAGCTGTAAGTTAAAGTTTTATTCAGAAAAACAATAAATTCCATATAAACCGTTGCATTTTTTCAATTTTTTTTCTAGAAAAATTAAATTCCTTTACGTTTCATGGTTCAGTCTAACGGTAAAGAGATTTTTTTTCAGTTGTTCAGCATTTTTTTATGCATTAAACTAGAACCTTAGAGACACAATATAGACTTCCTGAAAATATTTTTTTTTCAAACCATGAAAAATATTTTCTAAAGACATCGAATGATGGACAAATATTTCATGCAAACTTAAAACATTCAGGTAGGAAATTATTGTGCCCATACTTTTCTTCATCAATAAACTTTAAAAAGATTTTAAAAATCCGATAAAAGTGTGAAATAGAATGTATACCTGAATTGTTAGATTCAAAGATCTTCAAATCTAAATCTTCTAGTTCATCAAAGGATTCAACTGCAAAAGCATTCAAACTAGCAGGTTGGTTAGCAATACGAATTACTTCACTGAAAACCTTAAGTGCAATGTCAATTGCATAAATATGTATGCCCTTCTCTCTGGCTTTTTCTGACTCAGTTATTGTTATATAATCATTGATATTTAATATGCCACCAGTCAAGATCACGCATATATTTCGAACACCTACTCTATCACCATTGGCATCTGAGAACATTTCTTCATGCATTGTTTTCAGTGCATTAGCAGGATTGAAGCCTCCATATCTCCAGGGAATCTTGTCAACAGCGTCAATCAACTCTGTCTTTGTATCATAGGTGTTGAGTTGGAATTCAATCGTAACTTGCGAACCGTAGATCATTAAACCAACTCTCATCTCACCACAGTCTATTTTAGCAGTCTGAAGGAACTTTTTTACGAATGATTTCATGTTGTTATAATTACTATCATAAGTAGATGAATCCAGGATGAAAACTATATCCATTTTTGGAACACACTGATCTATGATAAGGTAGAAATATGTAATTTCACTGAAGTTTCGTACATGTCATTATTGGATTCTTTTAATGGATATTCTAAACAAATAAAACACATTTACATATTACATGGATAAAAAGGGTATTTCGGAAGTAATTTATTGGCGCATAAAGTAACACTCTGCAGATTTTAATTGTAGTAATCACTATGGGATAATTGTGGAAAATTAATGATAGACAGAAAATGCAAAACTTTTCTTTCTTTCTTTCTAAAAATCTTTCTTTTAATGATACTCACTGAAATATCCCCGAATGTCAAAGTATACATATATTCTTACGAAAACATCAATACCACATGTGGAATGTACATAATATTTGCAAGATGAAAATAATAAGTCAATAATGACTTATCATTTAAGATAAAGTACACGTGTAAGTGGAATGCTTTCGATATTTACACATGTGTGTAATAAATATGACCCCCTTCTGAGGTAAATTAGGAAAATTAAAAAAGCAAACTTTACTAAATGTAATCTGCACAAACATGATATGAAATATTTTAATATTGATTATTTCGAAGCCTCTGAACACCTAGAACGTCTGCTCTAGGGTCGCGAAGTCAATCCCGCTGGTATTGCATAAAATGAAATGTGTTGGAAAAATAAAATAAAACAATGTCTGATAATTAACAAAATCCGCCGATAAAACATAAACTTAGATTAACCCTTTAACGCCCAGAGACGCCTTTTGACGCCTTTTCAGCATCACGGATATTTAACAGCTAGCGTTTCGTAAATAATTGGGATACAACAAAACAGTTGATATTTTCGTAAACTAGAGAAGAAACTGAACACTTTTGCTACACAAAGTTTTTCTATATGACGCTAAGAAATTATCGTAAACTTGAAGTCAATATTGCATATCCTACTCGAAAGTTGATAAAATTACGCATAAATGACTGATTTTGTGCTATCTTCTGTTACCTTTATCTAAATTTCAACACAAAATAAAAATTTTAAAAATGCCATAACCCGAATGTTTGGAATTTTCCCTACATTCTTTATTACAAACTGTTTAAGGTACATGCATTCGTTACAGAGATATTTGATGTTGAAAACTGGATCTTTTACGAGTAAAACACATAAATGCACTATGACGTCATATGACGTTTTACATGCACAATGAAATTTTTCATAAACGCAGTGTAAAACAAACTGATTCTTTTGATACTTGGAACAGATTAATTTTTTAAAATGACTTACTTATAAAGAAAAGTTAATGTTCAACATAATATGAGCCATCAACATAAAAAAAGATTTTTCTATAGCTTTGGAAGAGATATTATGCACATGTAGTTATTGACGTTTGCTCAGCGCCCCGATTGCGCGCACCCATTGTTTTAAAGATCCCTGTCGAATTTGTGTCATTTCTACATGTAGTTAAGAACAAGTATTTAGTAATTAAAAAAATTTTAAAAAGTTAAAATTATCGTTACTATTTAAAATGAAAAAAAAAAAAAATACAAGTATATTTATGATAAAAGCATATTTGATACAAGCATATTTATAATTCAATCTTTCCTTTAATCAACAAAATGCCTTTCCACACACACACACACACACACACACACACACACACACACACACAGAGAGAGAGAGAGAGAGAGAGAGAGAGAGAGAGAGAGAGAGAGAGAGAGAGAGAGAGAGAGAGAGAGAAAGAGATGTCGTCACTGCGTTGCACGTAGTCCGAAGAATCTGACGACGTTTTCCTGGCTTTTTTACGAAACTCGTTTGTCTGTTTGTCAGCCCCCCTCTAATAATTAAAATTAATGTATTCCCATTATATTCCAGGTTAAATTTCACAGCTTATTTATTTATTATTTTTTTTACAGAATTGTAAAGCTTTCTTAGAATCTATTATAAGTATATGAATACTTGTACTTGCATGCAAATGTGTTTTATATCATATGAACTGTAAGTGTGTGAAAGTAAGTACTGTGATTTAAAATCATATCTCAAGCCATGGTCCCTATTAAACTTTTTGACTCTATAATAGAAGTTATTATTCGTACATTTTGGCCTTGGTTAGATAGTATTGTTCTAGAAAAAACGAAGTGTGTGTCACCTGAACAACATTTTTAGAGTGTATATTTATTTTACCGTTGAAAATCATAAATACGGTGCGTCCCAAAAAAAAAAAATCGGTGAGATTGCTTTGCATAAATTAATCCTGCGATTCCTGTGCCGATCTTACCTCCTGAATAAAATATAATAGCAATTAAATAGATACATGAACCCTGGGGCAGAAATTATGCATTATCAAGAGTATGACCCAAAATAAACTCGTATTATTTTTTTTTTTTGGGGGGGGGGGGTCACACATGAATACAATTTTGATGTTTATTTAGTATGTTTGGAGTGAGGATCTTAATTTAGAATCAAGTTTACAATAGTAAGAATTAATATAGATATTTACCACAGCATGAAGGTTTGATAATTTCCTTATATACTGCACATTTGGATTTTTTTGCAGGTTTAATAAGTACTTAAGCCTTTGATTTCGCACTAAATTTGACAAAGGGGTGTTCCGACGATACCTGATCAATACATAGGGCTCACAGTGTGACCGGTCCAAAAGGAATGGTTACTCCTCCTATGTGCACCTGATCCTATCTCTGAATTTCCCATGGTTCTCTGTTTTTTTTTCCTGGTCACAAATTGTATTGTATACATGCAGTAGGTATTGTTTTGTACATTTTTAGGTCAATGACTGGTCGTAGTCTTCACCTTTTTCATTTCATATGTAGACCAGTAAAAAACTCCAAAGTCATGAACACTCGTATTTACATGATTTTGCTGTGACTAATGTCGTAATAATTAATTCACTCATAACATAAAAATTTTTACACTTTGCTATTTAACAGCCCTACGCCTATTTGCTACCAAGTGCCACATTTTTTTAAATTTCACACTATGGGAAAGTCATGCAAGTAAGGTTTTTTTTCGGGAAAGGTTTGGAGGATAGTTTAAAGTATGTACAAATAACATGATACATCGAGAACATATTTTGATGCACAATTCAACTTTTCAACGAAGAAAATGGTTTATCGTATTTTTCTTTATTACACGTATTCATGTTAATGTACTTTCAAAATGGAGAAATTCTAATAAATATGTGAAATAAAATGTATTCCGTCTGTATGAAAATCAAAGTACTTTGTATCTAAAGTTTCCAGATCATCAAAGTAATCAACTGCATAAACATTCAAATTGGCCGGTTGTTTAGAAATACCATTTACTTCTCTCAAATCCCTAAGTGCAATGCCAATGGCATACATATGTATGCTCTTATTTTCTGGCTTTCTCTGCCTCAGGAATTGTTCTATTTCAAGGTCCCGCGTCTAAGTAGGTGCTGACATGCAAAAGATCCATCTCTGCTTAATGGCCCTACTTGCCGCGTATAGGATGAAATTTGCAACTCTCCACCAGCAAATGGTGGTGTCTCTAAATGAGTGAAAAATTCTCGAGAGGGACTTAAACAATATAAAATCAATCATTCGATCAATCAGTCCCCTCTCTCGCTTATAAGTATATAAATGCACTATTCTGTCATTAAATAGAGATAATTGATGTTCTGCATAAAATGAAATGTGTTGAAAAAAATAGAATAATAGAGAAAGTCTAAAAATTTACCAGAGCCGCTAATAAAAAACATAATCTAAGATTAATTAATATACCTCTATTTTTTCCATGCATGACCTCCGAAGAAGGAAACTTTTTTTCCTGTATTACTTATCCTTGACTTGTATGTTTTCTATTATTAATTGAAAGTACGTAACAAAAACATTTCTGGTGTATTTTGTGGCATCAAAGGTTTTAGGACCAGAAACATACAAAAAATAAATTTATAGGTATTCTCTAGGTTTTATAATGAAAATTTTGTAAGTACATTTTTTGCAAAAAAATTAGGCTTATTTTGTTAATAGAAAGTTTTCTCTATTTCATTTCTCATTTATTGAATTCATCATCAGCTTCGCCGCTTCGGGAAAATAGTTTCCTCCGTCGGGGAACCATAAATTGGCTATTTTAGTACCCGTTTCATTCCCGTATACTTTTGCATCAAGCTAAAAAAGTGTCTAAGGTGAAGACTGTACCATCACCACGTCATCACGTGACTTCTATTAATAGCGAAATGTTCCTTAAAAAAACTTACAGAACAATAATACCACTGAATTTAATAACTTCTTTCAGTAAATAGATAAATAAAGTTTAAAAACATATATTTTTTCGTAAAACGAACTCAAAACACTTACTTATCTCTGTTGAAGACATAATATCTGTGATCATTGCGGCGGTATTTGTTGTTTTTGGTTCCACGTCTTTGCCAGCTTTATGAAATATACACAGAAAAATACACTTTAAATTTTTTACACATGTTTGAAAAACTTCTCTGAAAAGGTCTTTGAAAGGCATTTGTTAGGGTGGTAATTTCAATGTGAGGGAGGGGTTTATTTAGTTCAAGTGTTATTTGTGGCGCCAATATTTTAAGTGTGGCGGAACTATTGTGCTTATTTTTTAACTGAGGCGCTAAGCAATTTAACTGTGTCAATCAAGTTCTAGCACTCAGTGATGTACCACACTTTACTTGATTGACATGGTTTGACAGACCAGATTTTTTAAGGCGGCGATTAAAATCTCTGCCTTTAAAAGGGCATATCAAGTCAATGTACATAAAACCGTAAAATTTTGCTGATAAAGCTATATGTATTTTTAAATCGATATACATAAATTTGGTGATTTCGGTTGTTTATCAAAAAAATATAGCTATGGGACTGGTATTTAGTAAATAAAAATGATCCTCATCGATCATGTAACTTTTTGCAGGGACGTAGCAACAGGGGGGGGGGGGGGCTACCCCCCCCCCACTTTTTACCCCAACATTAACTTTACTATTGAAAATGTCTATTGAAAGGTTGGTTGCTCCCACTTCTTCCCATAGAATAATGATATGAAGAATATGTAGTATTGTTGGAAAAAATGTAAGTGAAAGGAAGTTGGCCTTGAAAAAATAGTTAGCCACTACCCCCCCCCCTCCCAAAATAGCATTTTCGAGTTTAGGCCATTTGATTTTTTTTCATTGTCAACTTTTTCAGGTAAGTAAAAAAAATTTTCTCTGGTTACCCCCCCCCCCCCCCACTTTCAAAAACGATGCTACGTGCCTGTTTTGTAAAGAAAACGAAATATCATACTTATTTCTGCAAAAGGGATTGTGTTTGTGGTCGTTCCGGTAGTATCTGTTGTTCTTTGTCGCAGAGTCGTTGATTCTTCGCCAGCTTTGTGAAATATACACAGAAGAGATCTGATTATTACTCTCCAGGTTATGATTAATTAATTAATTTTTGTTTGAATATAACATATATTGTATACATTTCCAATTTCATAAACAGAAAGGTCATAAGAATTATACAGTTTAACTTACCTTTTCTATTTACTCTATAAGTCTGTTGAGAACCATTACAACAAAAACAAGCGCACTGTTTTAAATTTGATATATGTGCCATAGACATAACAAGGATAAAGATAATTATGTAAGTACAAGTATAAATAGAGATATAAAAATGAAAAAAAATTAAGATTAACGAGTTCCTTTTCTCCATCATCACTTGGCCAATTTCAACTTGCCACGAAACATTCTGGGATAAAGAGGATTCAAATATGTGAAGGACCAGGCCATCAGAGAAGGGAATCGAAGATAATTCAGAAAAAGAGAAAAAAAAGTGGTTGCATTTCAAAAAAAAATTCGTCTCAAAAACAACTTAATGTGCCACGAAAAATGAAAGATGGAAAACATTCTCATGTAGGTAGATTCAAAATAAGGACCCTTTCATTAGTCCTGGGTCAGAAGGGACTATAACAATTTTACATATGAATATATGGAAGAAATGTGTAACATCTCTATCTCAAGAACAGCAAAGCCATGATTGGTCATATTTGTATGGAAGCAACTCCAGGTAGTGTAACTTCAAGTTTGTTCAAACCATAACCTTTGGGGAAGGGTTATTCCACAAGGGATGATCAATGTTTTTCAAAGAAATTTATAGGGTAAATCTTTAAAAATCTTCTTCATGAACACAGAATTAATCAAATCTACCAGTATATAGAAACGTCTTCGGATAATGTAGATTCAAGTGTGTTCAAATCAGGACCCCCTTGGGTAGGCAGGGGGATCAATTGACAATCAGAGTTTTACGCTGGATAAAATATCTGAAAATAACGAACGGTGTTCGAGCTCAGAAGTCCATCAATTGTCATAAAAATAGGGAGCAGAGCATAACGGTCCCCCAAAACATCAGGAATGAGTTTGGGTGCTAAAGAGGAGTTAGCATTACCTATTGAACGGCGAAATATAAAGTAAAAAAATTCATATTTTCTCTCCGGAAGTCTTAGGTACTCTCTCTTAGATGCTGGATTTAGATTTTTAGTGGTGGTGTTATAGTTAACCAAAGTGCACTTTATAACTTAAAGGGTAAAAAAAACACAGTTACTAAAACAAATATATAGAGGATATTCAATGTTTTGTAGTTGAATATGGAATTCATTTCACGAGTGGGACAGCAGTTTTGATATTTTCACGAGTGCGAAGCACGAGTGAAAATGTCAAAAAATCCTGTTTCACACAGTGACAGGATATCATTTTTATTCAGTGAATAAATTACAGTAATTCACAAGTGAAAATGTAATAAACAAGCATCCTTATTCAGTATTATTAGTTATCCAGGTTCAATCAAGGGTGTACGGGGATTTACCCCGGGTTTTATTCCATACACCCTGAGGCCGAAGGCCGAAGGGTGTATGGAATACAACCCGGGGTAAATCCCCGTACACCCTTGATTGGACCTGGATAACGAATTTATTTCCTATGTATCCATAAAAATTCTTTGTAAACATAAATCCAATCGACTGTGTCTCAACCTGTCGCTGAGATTTACTACGTACTACAATGCCTCGTGACGTCATGTCATTTGCTTTGTATTATAGAAAAACTATGCATTGTGACGTCACGTTTTATTTACACCTGGCTCAAGTCGGGTGTAAAGAAATTTACAACCGACTTTGTAACCAATCAAAGCTCGTGTTACAAGCTATATAGGAAATAAAGAATCATATCCCCAATCACTTTATGGCTCCACCTATGGATTCCTTTGAATCCATAAGTGGACCCATATTCATTATTGAAATTTTTTGCTTTTTTCCTCGCAACAGTGAAATCTAAGAAATAGGTTTATATTAATCAATGTGGGAGGTAATTAAACTAGTACTTAACTCTACTTATACTTACAAATAGAAGGTGAAGACTTAAATAATACAAAAGCAGCAAGTAACGTCCATCTTAGCAAACCTTCCATTACTGAAACATGAAATAAATGAAACATAATAAATAAATATAATTCACTAAAATATCTTAAATGAAATGGAGCATTTCAAGGATCTATTAGTTTATGTGATTTATAAATTGCTGATTACATAATATTCACTATTATTGATGACAAAAGCAATTGAAAGAGTATACTTTTAGAATTTTAAGTTCGGGGTAGAACACACACAATTTATTGGATAAATGTATTTCTATTCAAAATCTCTTGGAGATCCTTTATATCCATCTATATGATATATGTACATATAAAAAGTTGTGATAAATTTATGTTAATCGTTTTCGCATGTTTAACGAATTAAGCAATAGTAAGTTAGGCAGTGATAATCATAAGCGAAACTGGCATGTGATGATGATCTGCCTTTTCGAACTTTAAATACACTTATGAAGAAGCATGCAATAGTGAATAATTTTGTTTTTAAGCAATTCTGACTATCATCATCGAACAGACTCTAAGTAATAAAACGATGGTTTTATTATTATATAATACACAATGCATGTTGAAACTTTGCGAACACTGTATATCTTATCACGTTTCCCAAATACACGGAAAACTCTCTATACATAAACTGTTGGCGCAAAAAGAATTCAAACATTACTTTGTTGCATCTAGTTTCCGCTCAAGGAAAAAACAGAGACATTTGGGCACCATAGGGATCCGGCGTATGGTTGCTTATAACCTTTTCTCGGAACAAAAACAATGTCTGGTTTTGGAAAATAGGTACGTAATTGCATATTATAAAGTAAAATGTTAAGATAAAAAATATTCAGAGAAAATGTTATATGCTTGTCTCTTAAAAAATCTATTTATTTTTACTTGGTTAAAATATTTGACACATGGTCAATGTATACTGAAAGGAAAAAGAAACGCAGGCTAAACTTTTGAGGTGAATTTTGAAATTATTTTTATTTTTATTTTTCAGTATTCTTATATAACTTTGAAAATCAGCTTTCAAGAAGATATGTCAACCCGAATCTCATTTGATTTTTTCTTATCATTCAAGAGTTATTGAAACTCATTTGACAATACCCCCAAAAGTGATACTTGAAAACTTTCATTATCTTCAATGTCTAACTCGCACACCTGTCACAACCTTGATTTCCCTTTACATGGAATTCCTCAAAGTGTTTTTCTTTCAAGCCGTGGATATATTGGGCGTGGGTAACTACGCCAAAAAATTAGTCAAACGACGAGCGAATGAGAGGAACGCAAAACTAAGTTGACGGGCTTAAAAACAAACAAATTGATCAATTGTTTTCTTTTAATTTTTGTGTAAATGTAATGATTATAATAGTCGTCTACTGTATTAATAGCGGTTTTTGAGTAGTAAGGTGATTAAAGAGGTGGTAGGGTAAATACATGTAAGTCACTCTTAACATGACTCTGTTTCTCGAAATAAACGCCATCGTCAGGGTTGACTGAAAACCATTCGAGCCCCTCTCTGAAAACGGGTAACACGTTTTATGGGGATGAATGTACAAGAAACAAGTTGTTGCCATTTTCATTGATTAGGCAATTCGAAAACCAGACCTCATGGAACTTCTGTAAACTGTACCAGGATTGCAAGAAATTCATATCATTTTTAAATATTGAAATGCAATGTGTATATCAGGTGCATCAAATGGTGCAGCAAGATCTGTTGACAAACTCGTCGTCATCAAATTGTACGTGTTTTTGTTTTTTTTAAGCGTTTTCCCTACTTGACGTCATACATTTTACGGTAGGGTAATTCTGAACACTGATTTTGGTGCATAGTGACTGAAATTTTCATCTGATCAATTTTTGTATTTTTCGGTCATGCGGTCAAAAAAAAATTTCGAATAATATGCTACCCTGCGTTTCTTTTTCCTTTTAGTATATCTTGTTGGAATCATAAACTTGTCTGTAATAAGTACATTTTATTGCCTTATCATTAGTAATTTAGAAATGGTGATCACTGGATATTCAAATGAGTCCATTAATCTAATGTCTCAGTCACAAGATGGGTTGTTACATTATACACCATTCAATACATGTCCTTATATAGCATTTTTGCACTGATTGATTTTTTAAGCGAATATAACATATACAATGTTTCGGGTTTTGTCAGTGGAATATGTAAAAAAAAAATAATACAGCTGTATATAGCATTTTATCTTTATAGTGATTCAGACTTTAAAAGACAAATATCTTACCTATCGTCCTGTATGACCTTAGCATCTAATAGGTTAGTTTACATTAAGATATGTTCCTTCTGTCATTTTGACAAGGAAGGAAAAACTATTTTTTTAAAAATATTTTTTTATAAATGCAACAAAGATAGATGCGTATATAACACGCCTACTAGACATACGTCATTATTGTGAAGTTGATTGAAAATATTTGTTAATGAGGTTAATTTGTTGGTGTGCCTAAAAAGATAAACTTCTATTGTATACACCTTTTATATCACAAATCGCAGTTAGAACAAGTAGAAACGCATATAAAACATGACATGAATGCACTTATGCATGCATCTCAAATAAAATTTTCTTTTACGTCAACCACATTTATTATGGAAGTATATACATGTACCAATGTATTATTTGGATGCTATGTCGTCCAAGTTTTTTTTTTTTCATTCCACGTGTATCAACTATTTTCCTTTATCATATCTAACATAACTGTCGTTGTAGCAGAAATTATATGAAAATTCCACTTTCTGTGATTTTCAATTCGAAATTTAGATATATTAATGACACTATTACCGTAGAATAATTATTTTCCTTTATGATTTGATATATCCCACTTCATTGGAAACAAGATACCTATGAGTCAGATACACTTGTACGTGTTTTATCCTCGTATATATGAATAGAAAAATCATTTATGGCAAACTGAAAGCTTTACTTTATTGATAAATGTGACAACCCTTTTTTTTTAATCTTTAATTCATCACATATCTAATTTGCCTTTAGACTATAAAAACTGCTTGGATACAAATACGGAACAAAATGTGAATTATATCTTCATGATTTATGTACACTTAATTATTGCTATTGGAAACAAAAATAGACAAAAATGAATATATAAATAGAAAAAAATGGAAAGAGTCCATCTAAGCATGTAATGGTGGAAATGAACCGCTTGAATCAGGTTCAAAACATGCAAATCGAGTGTCAAAGAAAATTTATTATCTAGAGATACAAAAAAATTAATTAAGCGATCATATAAAATGACTTCATTAGCCTGCATTTTTTCGATAAACGTTTAACTAATAATATAACCCTTTAATGGTGTTTTCAGTTGCTTTTTGGATATATTTATGTCAAACTGTTTAATTTTAGTTACACGTACTTCATGTACTTCAGAAAAGTCCTTGAAGCACTGCTTTAAAAAGTTTATTTGTTACCCTATTCCGGGTTTGAGGAGCAGAAAAATGGCCTGACTTTTATCTGCAAAAGATGATTGGCTTTTTTCAGTTTAGGATCTCATACTTAAGTGCCACTGGATAACTGATAAAATAATCTTTTTAAAGATATTGATATAATAACAATCCATCAATTTTATAGGAGAGCATTTACTTTTTCATCGTTCAAATTTTGACAGGATCAATTTGCTCGTTCGAGAAAGACATACATTATTCAAATAGAGTAGCTGTTGAGAACTTTGTAGAATATATTAGTATCAAACACTGTAATGATAAATAGACATCTTCTTTGTTCTAAAGGCTTCAGACATTACATAATTTTAATATAGAAAAGATATGCGTCCCGGATTGTCACGTGCAACAGGTGTAGGTAAGCAGACGAGAAACCTATAAAGTTAAAAATTAGATGTGTACAATTGTATATGGTGCCCATTTTCTTGCATTCCTTTTGCATTAACATAATAGGTTGAGCGAAGAGATGAAGAATATCCATTGAAGAAAAAGGTAATAGTTTAAACCACATATTTAATCGTTTTCTTAAAATATTAGTGTCATAAAAAGTTTAAACAAGAATATTTAAATCAACCTTTATTTTCATGATAAGTGATATTTTATCTATGTTGTTTTCAATTATATTAAAGTTTGCAAATGTACCCTTAAAATATACTGTAAAAAGAGAAATACAGTAAAGCCTTGATCGATATGAAAATATAAATTGAAGTTAGAATTCAAAAGTTTATTTCTTCACTTTAACCTAAATTCCTTCAAAGATGCTTATCTTTGTTAATCTTATAATTTATTTTTTTCATTTGGTTTATCAAGCTGTACCAGAGACTTCTTCTCGTTTAAGGTAATATAAAATATGTTTTTATTTTCAGTACAAGGTCCTATTAAAAAAGATGATAAAAGAATAAAAAAAAATCCAAATAACAGTTAATATTTTTCATTTATACAAAATTTTATTCACTAATAAAGTGAATGGGATTGGGCATCACGCAAAGCTTTTTTTGCCCTCTCCCTACAAGGTCAAGGTAAACACACACACACATATACACTGTATAGGTTTAAAACAATAAACCAACATAAAAAAGAAACAAGAACAAAAAACTAGACGGACACGCGGAAAGACACACGGACAGACGGACATCCCGATTACTTTATACCCTCCCGGTTTTCAAAGGCCATGTTCTAGTAAATCAAGTTTAAATCAGATCATAATCAATTATATTTGGATTGTTTGGAAAAAAACATTTCTTGGAGAGGTATATTTTGAACAAACAAAGAAATAATGATGAATATCTTCAATAAAGTCAATACAGTATTCACATTGGTGTTTTATGATAAAAATTGGTTATATAAGTCGGTCATTAAATAACAAATTACAATTACAATAGTCTTCTATTATTCCTTTTAAGACTCCATTGTGTTGGCAATTTTGTTGTTTTTTAAGGAAGGTAGGTGTTATACAAATACCATTCTTTACTAATCCATCTTTTCATAATTTGGGAAAACTGGAACATTTCATGACGTCAACGTTGTAAAAATATACCAGGGATAAAAATACTTTTAATAAGTATTAGCTTTTTAATATCCAGTACAATGTCTGCTAATGTTAAAAGTACATGTATATTTTTATAAAGTTTTTGAAAGTCAAAATATGGCATTTTTATCTGTGCGCAGCACAGTTAAGGCTGCAAAAAGGGGATGGAACCTAATTTGTACGTGAAGACTTAACTATATGACATCATACAAAACCAACATTCTTAAGAATACCACAAAATTAGGTGATTTTGGTATTTTAATCAGTAGGAAATCATCAAACTACATTAAAACGTTGTACAGCCTGCTTTCTTTGTCGGTTGTTAAATTCCACAAGTTATAAACAAGTTACTGATCGAACATCGTCGCAAACCACGGCCAAAATGTTCGATCCTTTCCCATTCTTGCTGTGGTTAAATGAAAAGATAATTTTTCGTTTAAAATATTGACCAGTGCGAGTAAAGCATTGTCGGATGATGAAAGAACTGCGAACGATAGTATTGTTCTCCCGCCTACCTCAAAGTCAATTTTCAAAAGTTAACATATTTGATGAATTTTTAATATTTTTATAGATAATTATATGGATTTTCATAAAACATTACTTATTTGGGAAAACAAAGAGAGATAACTCTAAAATTTTGGTAAAACTTGTGTTTTTCACTATAGAAATCAACGGAAAACGGAAAATATTTATAACATCTCCCCCCCCCCGTGTCACAAAAATTCCTTTTTACAGGTAATATGGAATGTTATTTCACAAATTCATACCAAAGCTTTTTGTGTGACACAGGGGGGAACATACGTTTATTGACAAAAAACGATAAAAATGTTTATTTTCTACCAATTTCAAAGCGATTTACAACTGAAACATAATATTTTATTGATATATTCATGTTTTATTTATTTGCCTAAGACGAAAGAAAAGATATAAGGAATATTTAA